>NW_024581127.1:32897912-33020619 GCF_017639235.1 Corvus kubaryi
CCGAGAGCAACAAAAGCCCTTTTCTAGGAGCAGGAAGGTGATTTTAAAGCCCAGTGTATGTTTCACCTGCTTTTCTGTAGCAGATCCATCAGAATAAAAATTAAAACTCAGAGCAACGTAGGAGCCATATACACAGTTTTACAACTAAAAGCACTTCATTCAAGAAATAAGATAATAAACGAGTTTAGAACTGATAGAAAACTCAGTGCAATTTCTAACCACCAGGAAAAAGACATTTTGCAATAAATATAAAAATCACTATTCTTAAAAAGTTTCAATACCTCCAACACATATACAATCTCCCTTGAAAAATAACTGTTTCAAAAGACTGATTGAAAGGGTTTATATCCATTACAATGTAATGATTTAAGGATATTTAAATTTAAAATATTAAATCCATAGAAAAATAAAATTCAATCAAAGGGATGCAAAGAAATTTTATAACCTTATTTGTAGCTTAATTTTTATCTGTTATATATTGTCCCAAAAACTGGGAATGAAAACTTTCAAGAGATTTGAAAGTACAAAACAATTCAAAAAAACAAGAGGCGTAAAAGTAAAATTATAAAACAATATGAATAAGAAAAAGAACATTTTGGTGACTATTTAGACTGCTTCTTAAAAAAGAGAAAAAGCCATTTTTTTCCAAAAAAAAGGAACAAGCACTGTATGTTACTGATGGTTTTGTCCATTGCTTGGTAAAGTAATATTCAACCTGAGTTTGAGTCAACGTATTTCCACTTGGTTGTGCTTTGGGAGTCACCAAGGCAAAAAGCATTCCAAATTTACTGCTGTTTTACCTATTCTGTAATTCTTTTTGACAGCTGCATTCCTTGCAATTAACGTGGTTTGACTTTGAACTTAATATTCATCCAGGGGTTTGCAGACATGAAAACATCTCTCTTTAAGCAAGTTTCTCACTTGCAGGACTTAAAGAGAGCAGCACAATTCTCCCAAAGAAGAGAGGGGTGCAGGGAGCCCCTGACTCAAAAGCAAGATTCCCTTTTTCACATTATCACCTTTTCTAGGATGAAATTGGAGTCCAGATGCAATGATCATCTGAAGAAGATAAACCAAGCAACCCCAGGCTACAGCCAGCAGCAGGAACCCGAGGCAGGTATGTAACGGCAAATAATGCTTAATAATGAGCTGTACATCACTCCAGTAGGGTTGTAAGAATCAATACTCCCAACAGCCTACTTGATCTGAAATATATTTTCCCACAGAGATTGGAATTGCTTCTTCTTCAGTTCTATTTTTCTTGCCTGTAGTTTTCTTTGTAGGAAAACTGAGGAAATGGCTGAGGAACCATGTAAAGAAAATTTAGAACTGGGAAAGGATAACAAACTACTGAGATCAGATTTTAACACCAGGATTGCATTCAGAGCACATGGAAATTACATTCAAACACTGTACAAAAGTTAAATGAGCTGTACACCTCAGTACCAACTGCTTTGTATTTCATTATTTTCAGGACTACTACATGCAGAGCCAAAATAAATTTACTTGAGATATTGCTAAAACTTAGTGATGCATCTTAAAGAAAGCAAAACTTTTATATTCTTTGATATGTGTACAATGTTTAAAAAGAACACCAGGTCCCCAAATGTCATCAGTTGTCTATATACAAATAACAGGGTTAAATCCAGGCCCTTTTAACAGTGACAGCACTCACCGCTGACACTCCCCAGCATGCAGAATTAAATCTTCATTGTTCCTGGCACTGATGGTCAACTCATGCTCTGTTGAATTGAAGACATCAAGAAGGAGGTGACACTGCCGGGTGCTGTTTAGATAGAGGGGAAAAAGCACAATTTCAATGATGATATTATTGTATGTCTATCAAAATTAATATTTATACATGGATATAAATATATATGCAAAAAATACACACATTCACATACAGGTTTTATTTCCTACTCCAATAGTAAGAATATCCTTATCCGTTACTAAAACCACCTTTTTTAATAGCTGGTTGTTTTTGGCTTTTTTTAACTAAAACTAAGCAGAAGGGTACATCTTAAGGAGAAGTTCCATGACAATTCTGACCTGCACAATATCAAGATCCACAACATTTGATCACCTATCTATATTCTCACTTCACAGCTTTCACATCCACTTCTGTGGAAAAAGCCACAGAATTTTTCAGTTCTTTGAGCCTTTACATAAAAAAAAGAGTTGTATTATTTAAAATTACCTTGACATTACCCCTTTAAGAAACAAATTCACAAGCAAAAATTTTAATTGGTTTGGATTTATTGTCAAGGAGCAATTCCTTTTCCATGGCTTGTCTACAGACCAAAACAAGCTGTGAATTAGAGCACTTAACCTTGAGAAGAACTTCTCTGGGAGGGAGAACTCTCTCCCCTCTGTAAGACAGGCAAACACAGGCGCTTCTCACAAAAAAACTTAATATTTCTCAGCTACTATCCTTCAAATACAAATTTTCCCAGAGGGATTTGATGGAAATACACCAACTACATTACTGGTAACCCCAAAAAATAATGCAGACAAAGCTACAGAATAGAACTTACTGCAAAAGTTCATTCTAATAAACTTTTTAAGTAAAAATAATATTATTTTATAATGTTCACCAGTCTTATTAAGTTAATATTATTAAAATTAGCAATTTACTAATTTAGTTACTATTTAATACAATTACATGTTAATTTTTTCAATTAATGTTTTATTCAAATTAATATTTTGGAACATTTTATTCTAATTTACAACCTTTTCTTCCTTGTGAGACTAAGCAGAAATAGCAGCATTGGTGATAAAAATATAATACACATGAAAATTTATTGGAACCAGGTACCAAAATACCAAATACAATCAGACAGTTGCAAAAACACTTTATCAATCTACCTGAAATTCAGAACTTCCCAAGAAGCTACTGAACAACCCAGAAATATTCCAAAAAGGGAAGAAAGAAGAATATTGGTGAGGTGAGAGTTGTCAGAGCCATCCTTCAATGTACAAGTTCAAGCTACAGTTGAGTGTCTTGGGCAACCAAGAATACTTATTTAAATATTTCCATTTATTGCACAATAATTTACAATTGAACTGAAACACCATTCCAAAATTCATTAAACTCAGAGGTGCAGGAGTTTAAGAACTGTTCCGCTTTGGGAATAGATTCTCTGGTCCATAATACAACTCTCTTCTGAAAATCAGAGATGTCCCTTCCAGAGCACACACAAGAGGAAATGTTTTGCCAACCCCTGATTTGGGAACACTCCCAGGACAAGCCCAGGAGGTCAAGGTTTAGGTCACAAAGTGACAATAATGTCACCTGCAGCCAGGCACTGCGAGACAAGAAAGCACTGCTGGGGTCAGCACCATGTCTCTTAGAAAGAATAAAAAGCAAAAGTGGGGGTGGAGGCTTTTATATATATATTTTAAGAGATTTCTCTCTCTGTGTAAAACCCCAATGACTACTGAATATAGAGGGGGATGCAGGAAGGCAGCTGAGTGCCTGAAGCAAACATGTCAAAGCTCAAAAATTTAGAACAAATAAGGAGCCATGGCTCTTGTTAGAAACTTCCTTCCTTAGAACTCACAAGAAAGAAATAACTGGAAGGGCAGGACTTGAGTCAGTTACCAGAAAGGAATGGAAAAGAAAAGGGGGTAAAGCTTTTATCAGCTTCTCTCTCATCACTGGGAGAGTGGGAGAGACCTGTGAAGTCTCAGACAACCTCTGCATCTCCAGTAGATACAACGTGATGATCTGGAAGAGAAACTTCCAGTGTAAATGAAGTTTAAAAAACTTAATATGGAAGGAATTTTCTATTTCTGCCACAGTAAACCCAGACAAAAAACATGCAAGCCTCCTGCAATATCTTCTGGCAGCAGAGCCAAAGTTTTGCAAATAAAACAATTCCTGCCACAAAGGAGCTGCACAAGCAGCTGCCCTTCAGGACTAAACAAGATCACTAATATTAAAAATTCCCAAATATGAATTCTTGAAAATTATTTATCATCATGACATTTATTTCCTTCTCTTCCAACAGTACAAAAAATAGACATGTAGGAGAAATCATTCTTTCCCTGTCAATTTTAAGTTAATTCTCCAGGGAAATCTTTAAGTTAAAAAAAATATAAAACTCGAAGTTCCAGAATTATTACAGTACCTTGAAAACTTAGAAGAATCAGATATTAGTGTGAAAAAAATGGAAGTAACATTAAGACTGTAGAAAAAGATAGCACTAGATCTTCAGAGTAAATACAGGACAGTTTCAAAGAGACTATTACAGCAACAAAAACCAAACACAAATAAAGGTTACAAAAAATTTTTAATTTAAACAGCAAGCTTCAAACAGAAGCTGCATCTAAGTAAGGCAACCAAGAAAGCAAAAGCTCTGGAAAATCACACATATTGTCAAAATAAAGATTAAAAAAAGAAAAAGAAACACACAAATTGTTAAAGAAGAATTTGCTGAAAACCTGAGAACTAGCAGGATTTTTTTTTAACATGCTGCAATCAGTAGGACTGTGTAGAACTCATGATGCTGAGTTATGAAGGTTCCAGGAAAACAAAGAATTAATAAGAAAACCAAATAATTGATATCAATTTTCTCTCCAGAAGAACATACATAAGGCCATCCTTTGCAAGACAGAAATTAAAGAACCTATTTCCGTGTCTGTAAAGGAGATTTGAGAGGCAAATCATGTTCATGTAAGTGTGATAAAGGAACTCCAGTGAGATTTTGCTGAACCCCTATTTTAAGTGCAGTCAGAAATGTGTTGCTTAAACCAAGCTCTTTACCAGAAAATTTGAAACATCAAATTGTTTTAAGGATTTTAAGGCAATTCACCAAATCTTAGGCTACTAGTGGTGACCTCAGCACTATGTAAATCACTTTTTTTGAAGTCTGCCAGCTTAAAAAAAAAAAAAATTAAACCACTCAAAATAATAAATGGATCTGAAGTTGATTAAATTATATACCATAATGGCCTATACATGTTTGAGAGAGAAACACCAGTCATAAGCCAGAGATTTATCGAACTGGGAAAGACTTGCCCACATGTACACAATTTCTTCTCCCTTTCCCAAACTATCCACCACCATGCCACAGTTTACACTAAATATTTATTTGAGGAGGGTAGATTTTGACTCCTCTAAGTTTAGTCAAGTAGGTGTTAGTTACCATTCATCCCAGGGAAGGCAGAGAACACCATCTCCCACATTTCGCACATTGTGAAGGGTCACCAGTGGCTCCCCAGTCTTTTCTTAGGGGTTATTTCACTGTTACCAGCTCCTTTTGAGGGTTTGGATTGAACACATCCAGAAAAGTCAGTTTGTGTTTGGGTGGGGTGGGTTTGTGGTTTAGTATCAAACACACAACGTGAAACCATCATCAGCTGTGCTGGACCATGTACAGACACCAGGATGCAGAACAAACGTTCTTGAAAGGGTTTGACTCTTCTTCCCATCTAATGGAAAGGAAATAAGTCTGGGTCCAATAAATTAAGCCTACTGAAAATCACAGCACCCAAACATTTTTCCATTTTGATAATCTTCCTTATATGGTCATGATGTTTGCTTTTGAAAAATCTTCCATAAACGTCATGTTCAAGATTTTCTTTTACAAGTGAGACAAAACTGCAGAAGGTTGTACAGGTGAAAACCAGAATTACAAGGTAATATTTTCAGCAGATTGATTTATCATCTGAACATCTCAGAATAACAAGCAAATTTAAGTCAATACTGATACTAAAAAAAATTAAGGAACTTTTTTTTTAATTGAAAATTGAGTTAATTCAACAGTGTCTTAGAGATTTAGTATAGAAATGAATTTCTCTTATCATCTACTGCAGAACTGAGAATATAGAACAAGCAAAAGTCAGCAGCAAAATGAATCATGCTGTATTTTTAAAATCTTACAATGCCAGTTATGGTTCCAAAAACAGGCACAAAACTGGGGCCATGGGAACTTCAGGCAAATGACAATGACACTGTGATCTAGAAATCTCTTTCAGGAGGATTGTGATTACTTGAAATGACAGCAGAGGATATTCTTCAGTAACACTGAACGCAGAATTAAACCCCAAATGCAGCTGCAATGATGGCTCACTTCAGTGAAAAATCTCTCTGCAGTTCAGTCTCTAGCTTAGTTTTAAAGTCACTTTAAACAAGAAACTCTCAGGGGGGTTGGTAAGTTTTCTGCATCCTGACTCATCTCACTTTCCCATCAACTGAAATCATGGAGTATTTTCATATCCACGGGGGTTTTTGGTGGTTTTGGGGTTGTTTTTGCTTCTCATCTGTTTTCTTTGAACAGCCATCATTACTCAGAATTGGACACAGACAGGGAAGAGAAGCTTTGGCTCTGATGACAGTGGTGTGACACATGACAACCCTGTCCTCCAAAATCCACTGACCAACACAAAGAGCAACACAGCAGAACAACAACCTACAGTACCTCTGTTGGTGCTGTTGTGTCTTCAATAGGGTCTTCTTTAATGTAATGTTTAATAAATGATCTAAAAATGAAGTTCTCAAGATTAACTTCAGATGATTAAGTCAGTTTATCCACCTTACTGGCAAAAGGTCTTTTCACATATTCCAAGAAGCGTCCTCATCTGACTTCTCCCAGTTGTAAACCTTTTCACTTATGCTAAATATTCCCAGCACATCTATAAATATTTGCAGATTTATGTTCTCACATCTTCATATGACAAACCATACATATTTAACATTTTGATCTCAAAAATCAATTCTCTCAATCTGCAAGCTACTTTTTGCTGCTCTTTCATGAACTCGCTGCAGTGTTACACCATTAGCAGAAGTTAAATACCTCTGATTACCAAGATAATTTAACTATTGGGTGTAACCTCCCACGCGTCATGAGTTACCACTCAGTAAAATCTATATTGAGCTCAATAATGTATAAATAAGGAATATATTTTAGAATGACATCCAGTCCTGAGAACATTGATATAAATCCAATGCTTGACAGATTTTCCTAATGATTTGTCAGTTTAATTGCACCAAATGAGAGCACTATTTGCTTTATTTAGTTGAATTTGCCTGGTTCCCATTTTGACTGACTTTTAGTATTAATATTTTTCATTAACAAAACAGTGAATTTAATACTAATTATTTTCTCCATGTAGAAACAGCAGATCACTTCAAACAGGTCATATCTTAAGTCTTCCTCCAAACTAAACATCTTGCTCTTCAAGCACCCAAACAAAAGAGGTTTTTCTCCACCCTTCAAAGCTCTATGACATTTTGAACACCAAAATACTGAGAAAGAGAAGACTATAAACTGCTGCCTATCAGTAGGTGGCTGATTGTCATTCTGAATGTAGCAAATGTGAACACTTAATTTAAAAATCTGGCTATATAAAACCAAGAAGGGTTTCAGAAAGTGCTACATAACTTCTTATCATGTAACAAACAGGTCTGTTAGAGCACAACTGAAGAAACAATTCTGTTTACTCTTTCCCTTGTATAATTTGTAAATATACAATAATCAGGATTACTGATCCAAACCTGATGTGCTGCGATTTACTGTAGCAAAAACAGGGGCAACCTTGGGAACTGGAATGGAAATTCTAAAAATTGTATCTGATTTCATTAAACCTCAAAGTTCTACCCACCCAGCTGAGGACCTCCTGAGAACCCTCAGCACAACCAAGATTGCTCTGTCTTCAAACACTCAGCGAAATCAAGTCGGAAAAAAATGCATCTTAACTTTATATACAAAACAATGAGAAATCTCAAACAAGGGAACACACTGCAGGTTCTGCTTTGAATTGATGCCTTCTTGACAAAACCAAATAATTTCATTTAATGATCTACATTAATGACACAAAGGAAAATTACCTTGAACCTATGGCTAGATGAATTGGCACTTTGAATTAACAGTGTTAACCTGCTACAATTCCTTTTTTTTTCCCTTTGACTCAAATACAAGAACAGAGTCTAAGGCTCAGCACTTGCCAGAAGAGATCTGCAGCTGATGTCTCAGCAGCTATATGGTGGTTTCAAGACAGAAAGTATTCTGCCCCACAAAAAAACTTAAAGATTAAAAAATTACCTTATCATCTTGAATTTGTAGAATTTACAGGTAAGAATATTATTACTTAACTGGATTCCCAACTTGGCTTAAAAGTGAAGGCACCATCCCTGAGGATTGACTTCATCTACAAATTCAGACTGTCTCACCACATTTGCAATAAACAAAATCAACATTTTCTGGCTTAGGCTCTCACTTAAGACACTTTTGTACTGATGGCACAGTGGCAAGGGACACAAGGCAACCAGCAGGCCCCTCACAACGTGCAGAGCACACCTTACTTGAATTCTTGTCAGACGTGCAGTATTTTTTCTGGCATTTTTTCATGCTCTTTTATAAAGGCAATAAGGAAGGACATTCAGTGTCCATGAAAACTGGCAGATAACACCTCTGAGAGAAACAACAGGTATAAAGAAGATTGTTCAACACAACCTAGGTAAGTTTCAACAGCAGACTTGCTTAGAGCTAACAGGATATCAAAATGAGGAGGAGAATCACACAAAACCATCAACAGAATGTATCCTTACACTGAACATTTGCATCCCATCTCCACTGGCAGTCTAGGATCAGATCATGGGATCCCCACCATCAGTCTGGAACCTGCTGGTAACTGCGCTGCTTGGAGGCCTGGAAGCACAGCAGTGTTTTGGGGCTAAGCCCTGGTAAGGAATCAATTGCCGTGGTATGGCCAATTACAGAAGACAATTAGTACAATTTTAATATACAGATGTATCTGCATTTTTGATAAATAAGTGGTTAAACAAGTAGATTCCTGAAGCCCTTCAAGACTTCATTGAGCTGCAGGACAGAGTGGGAGAACTCGCAACATTAACTCTTTATCTCTCACACCCCATTCCAGGGCTGCTTCCAACTCCTGTGTTTTTGGTGATGCCTCCTGGGACAATCCCCTCCCTGCACACATGAACAAGCAGAGCCAAGGATCACGGGTAACATGATCAGAGGGAATATTTCCCAGCACAAGGCTGCTCTGCCAGCTCCTCTGGATGTAGGCAGCAGACGGAGCACAGTGAAGGACCTTGGAGCAGATGAAGCCCTTCACTGACAGAACATCATGTGCCCCAACAGCAGGGCTGAGATCTGAACCAGAATTAGGTGTGGGGAGAGCTGAGATCTGAACCAGAATCAGGCCACAGATCAGGCACTGCAGCTGCATCCAACCCATCTCAACACCCCCACAGACCAGCACAAAGGTTAAAAGGCTCTGTTGTCATGATATAAACTTAACTGAAGATCTGCTGGAGATGTGGTTAATGAAACTTCTCCCCATGAGGCAGGAGCTTGTGCATGAGTCAACGATATAATTTTGCTTAGATATTTAAAAAACCAGAACCCAAGCCCAAATCCCCAGTTGTTTCATTGATATTTCCCATGCATTTCTGCTCAAGCAGCTAAATAGAAGAAATACCAATTAAGTTTGGAAGACTTTTACATAAACCACAATCTTAATGTTACAATGGGGGGTGAAGTGTTTTCATTAACGTTTTTCCTGAGGTTTTTTTCACTAAAGGCCTAAGGGAAGAATCAATGCTCTAAGTTATTTTAGTTTGCTTTGACTTTTTAAGCCCAGGAGTTAGTAACCTAATGTTTCTTACTTTTGTGGGGGAAAAAATGTAAAATAAAAAAATAAAATGAAAAAGAAAAGGAAAAAATTTAAGCCAGATAATGAAAACAATGACAACTTCCATTCTGAAATGACAGCTAAGGAGGTAAATGATAAAATACAATTTCTTGTAATGACTAAACAAAAACAGCCCAGCACCTAAGACAGTATTTAAGAAATGAAGTCTCAGTTGTAAATCAAAAGGAAACCAGATCTGAGTTTTTACAAGAGCAAGCAAAAGTAAAAAAAAAAAAAAAACCACAAACAAACAACTTATAATTTGCTGTCATTGTGTATCAGACATTGGCAGAGATGATCAACAGTAAAAAATTAAACTTTTTTTCCTCTAATGATGAACAGTTACCCTTAGCAGATTGGGATACACATTTCTGGCATTTTTTCACTAAATGATAATATCAAATGCCATGACTTCTCCTTCCAGTGGAGAATCTGCACAGGGATGCAAGAGCAAAGGAACAGTGTTACAGATCACTAAAGCCAATGGCATGGAACAAGCAGGAAGAGATAAGAACACCAAAATGCACTCATGACTTAGCAAACAATATATACCTGAAGTAACAACAACAACAACAACAAAGCCTTTTGACAGGTCTAGCAAGAAAACATTTCTGAGAGAAATGTAAATATTACAGTCTTTTTCTCCAGCTCAGTAAAGCTTTTAGGCACCCTTAAAAGCAGCCACATCTTTAACTACATCTCCAGTCAGCAAACTACTGAAAGTTTCCACTGACTTAACTGCTGAACAGAGTGATGAACAGGCAAAGGATGAAGCAAACACACACAGTGTGAGCTGAAGCACTTGGCTGAATTGGAGCCACTAAATATAGCTCCAGCTGCCGCATGATGTGGGAAACTGTGCCCTGCTGAACACAGAAACTCTGCCTTTGAATTAGCACCTCCATCTATTTTTAAAGATTTCAGGATTAAATACTTGCTCCACATCATGAACTCCTGAGAGCGGACTGACAAGGCAGGGGTAGGATAACCTTGTCCTACACAAAACATAGCTGGGGAAGCCAAGCACAAAAGGCCAACATCCCAACAAGGGGGAGTCAAAAAAAACCCATCAGGTTGCATTTGAAGCTTTTATGGAAGGTTTGCAGCTTCACACCCGATCCACCCTGTAACTATAAGGAATTGCAGTGAACCATAGAGCAGTCTATTAAATTAAACCATTAAAAACACACATTTTGAGAGTATGGAGAGCTTTTTTGACACTGAATGGAGGGGACTATGCATTCAAATAATAAATGAAACCCAGTTATTTTAACCTGTATGATGATTCTTCTTGAAAACTATTTCAAGTTGATGCTGTGGTGCTTCCAGGTTGTTCAAGAGAGATCACTTATTCAATCTCGAAAACCTTACAAATGCTGAAGAATGTGCCATTGCAGGGATGAGACTCTGGACATCATTAAAAAGGGGCCCAGGATTTTGCAAACAGTTGTTCTGGATACCATGTTCTGACTTTGCCAAGCAGCATTAAATTTGCTTTACTTGACCAGTTCCTAAAATAATAAAACCATGCCTATTATGTTACACTTTCAAGCAGCAAAATGCTCAAGAAACTTGCTTACTAATAGAGCCATATGGTTTTACAAGAGCAGGACACAAATGCCTCACTAAAAATAATCCTCTTTGTCTCATTTTTTAACATTTTCTTAAAGAACTGTTGCAGCGTTTCACAATCTTTGCCTAACCTAAAATTCCCTTGCTATTTGCAAAGGTCATTATTTCCTGTATCACCTGTGGTGAAAAACAGAATCCCATTCTTCTTGGCAGTGCCATGATTACAAACTCCACTCCCTTGTCAGTCATCTTTCCTTCACCAAGACCAGCAGTTTCTTTAAATGTATGTTTTAACATAAGTCCCATCTTATCACTCTTCCTGTTCCTGACTCTCCAACTTCTCTTCATGTTGAAGCCTAAAAACTTTCCTTGAGGCTTTAATTCTTCTGCTCACAGCCCTGTTTTTCAGGCTATGTTGCTGCCACAGGCTGTCCATCCATCCCTGGACATTTTTGCCATGGTATGATACTGGTGACTGAATTCTTTCCCTTGAAAATTAAATATTCACCCAGTATCTCCTAGACTGGCATTTCCTTCTTGCCCATCTTCAGATTTCTGAAGTCTGTCATGAAACGGTCCCAGCCCAGTAGGAATCTCTTGAATAATTAAGTTCCCTCTCAACTATTATTATTATTATTATTAGTGTTGCAATACATAACTGCATTGAAATAATCTCAGAATTTAAATCAAACCAAATTCTTGCTCCCATTGTACACAGAGGGGTTTTTTTACAATAATCCTACTAATTATTAAAATTGATTGCACTCAGTGGCTGACGAATTTTATTCAAATTTTGTCATCACGTTTGACCACCATCAAGTGTTGCCTTGTTTTTTAACCTTCACTATGATATGTGAAATTGCTCTGTGGTTTACAAGAGAAAACAAGCACCAAAGCAGAGTCTGGTCACAATTTATTCATCACATCATTCACACCTGCATTTTGGGTAAGATTCTGTTATACAAACACCAAACTCTGTAATGCACAACACACCACAACTGCTAAGAGATACAGAAAAAATGTAATCAAACTGTACCATAAACATGAGATATCCTGTCCCTGCTAAAATAAATCATCAGGAGAAAATGTTTGAAGCTCAGAAACTGTTGAATGAACATGAATTGCTCCAATAAACTCCTCAATGAGAAATTTTGAAAATTTCTTCATGTAATTCTTTACCTACATGTTGCTGATGATACTGAAAATGTTTCCAATATGGTTCAATAGAACAGAGACAATGAGTGAGATTTCAAGAGTCAAGGCAAGGCTCACCTTGTTGCTGGCAGGGTACTGATGCGAGTGAAGAAAACAGAGGGCTCCACCTCTACATGGAGGCCCAGGGCAAGGTTCCTGTAATATCCTTCAGCATGTCCTGGTCCACCAGAGTACTTGAAATTCAAAATGGCTTCCAGTGTCTAGAGACATAAAAGTCAATACCTTGTTAGCTGTTTTTCACTACGGTGCATTTCACAAGTTCAATTAAATTTGGCCACAGAAGTGATTTGCAAATTTGCTTTCCTAACCCATCCGTTCTGTTATCTCAGGAAAAAAGGCAATCTAACAAATAACTGCAGCTTAGGCAAAGAGTTGCCTAATCCTTTTAAAAACTAGAGTGCAGCACAAAGTCAGCTGGACTTCCCTTTACATAATTCCTCCCCATACCACATTCAACACTGAAAAAAATCAAGATCTTATAATTGCTTAGAAGACTTTAGTGTTTATGAAATGCTGCACTCTTTCATACTGTTGAAAAATATTCACCACTTCATGATCTGTAAAATCAAATGAAAAAGCTTCAAAGTTTGGGGGCAGATAAAGATCACATAAAACTAAAAGAATGGTCTCTCAACAAGTCACTGCAAACTTACTTCATCTCCATGAACTAACAGATTAAAACAACACCTAACTGCATGCACCTTGTCTTTCTTTGTGTTCGTTTTATAGGAAATGGCTGGTTAGTAAATATTAAAAATGAGGGTGATTCTCTAGCATGACTCTTATGCACGTGTTGCTCTCAGCAGCCCTGAGCCTTTACTTCTCTGAGGAAATTTGGGCTTTGTGTCTTTCCCCTCAATGAACAGCATAGGAGAAGCTTCCCAGCATGGTTCCCATGTCATCATCAGTGTTCAAGCTCAGAACAACCCTTTGACTGATCCAAACAGATTATTCATGACCTCGTCTTTCATTATGTTCCTGAAATACAATTTGCTGGAAGCAAGGTGAGAACTTGGGAAGTGTCACTGGATTTTTTTTTCCTCAGTTTTTATTCTAGTCCTTGGGCAGCTGCTATGGCCACATCTCAGAGCCAGGCAGAGGTAGAGCCAGCCCTGCACCCAAACATGGACATAACATACTATGCTGAAGCCTAGATCTGGAAGCACAGACACTTCCTAAAAGGGTTCAGAAACAACACCAATTTCATCTTTGTTTGGCTTTTAGCTCATTCTTCATAAAAAAAGGCAAAAAAATGCCAACCCTCAAATCAACAACTTATCCAGGAAAGAAAATCTATTTAACAGACACCATCAACCCTCAGATAGGTAAAAGCACTCTGCCTCTCAAGAAGATTTACAAAAAATTTGTGAGACCTGTTAGGTTTTTTTCATAAGCTTTAAGGAACAAGCTAAGGATTTTACAAAAAAAAGCCATTTCTGTTTGATACCATCCTAAGTCTGGCCGAAGGAAAAGAAACAGAGACAGAATCACTTTCTTCAAATAACCACAATCCAGTGATTTAAAGAATACCAAAATCAAGAGTTTAATGTTTTGCTGCATGTGTGCACTTATCTGTTCTGCCTATTTCCAACTCGCTTTTAAGTGGGCTAATTTTAATTCTTAATTTAGTTTCATTAAAATTCATGAGAGTCATATTACAATACAAATAAAACCCTTCACTGGGCACTCTGGACATACCCATCTACTCTGTTTATGTCAATTCCTAATTTGTAGTTAATGAACTCAAGTTTATGTTATGTCAGGAGAGCTAATCAATATTAAAGACAAAAATAAAAAAGCACAAATCCATTCAAAACATACTTCATCCTAATTAACCAGCTGGACCATTTCATAAAAATCAGAGCCAGGCTCTGTAAGTGCAGGGATCTGACACTACTTACATTGCAATGTGAGAATGGACTTCAATTTCAATTAGGACACTGTGAAAACTCTATGCATGTTCTGTATCATTGCTGTAATGTTCACAGTGTCCTGCTGGGAAAAGCTCCGTGGTTCACTCTACACGGGACCGTGGCACAAAGCTGCTCTATCAGGCCCAGCCCCATGTCATTACAGGTAAACACATAACACATTTGAGCTTGAAATGTCACAGAGCATCACTGTTTCAGATTCAAAACCACCTTCCATCCTATACCAAGTGAAAAACCTCCAGAAAAAAGGCTAAAAATACAACCATTATGTGCCACTGATGAGCAGGAGAGTTTAACTGCACCTTCATAATCTTGGTCCCTGTTGCAGTGGGGAATTTGCAAGAGAAACCCTGCTGATGATGCTGTGTCTCCCCAAACCCCACGGGAGAGAACAGGGAAGAGGAAACCCAACCATATTCCATTAATCCAGACAGCAGCAGGACATCCCTTCCCACCCAAAATGTCAGATCTAACTAGGCACATTTAACACTGAGGAGACAAGAGATTCTGAGAACTGCAGCACACCCAAACCTCTGTTCTTTCTATGGCCATCATGATTTGCTGGAGCCTATGAATGTGCACATGCACACAAAGAAAAAACATCAGGCAGACTTTACATCAGGACTGTAGATAGATGTGTAGGGGTGGCACATGACTGAACAAAATGATTTTTCTTCAGGAGCCTTCAGGTGACTAGAGAAAGTTTTATTGCTTAGGATTTATGTAATATGAACAGAAAAAAAATTTTTAAAAAACCCATAACAACAACAAATTCAATCTCCTTTAAAACCTCAAAAACTACTTCACCTGTAACATGAAAGATTGATTTTCTATCTCTATGATAGAAAAAAAGAAATCCTACACCTTTCATAAACTTACAAATTTAAAATAATTTACCACTCTCTCCCACAGCACCTGCAGAGAACGGCCCAAATGCTACTTAAATAACGTCGTATCCTCACTCCCTGTCAAACCTACACAAATCACAGCCTGAGCTGCAGATTCTCTTCATCCTCACAAATCCCAATAGCATCTCTTAGATTGCTCCAAATTGCATCACTGCAGACTGAGAATGAGATGGCAGGATGTCCCTGTGAACATCATTGTGCCTGCAGATGATCCATGAAAAAGAAAAGGAAGGAAGGATGGAGTACACCGGAGTCTCAGGGCAGGCAGGAAAAGAAGCCTGTTGGTAACTATTGAACACATCTGAAATTCAGAAACCTGTTGACTTGGGGGCATTCCTGTTTTTAAGGCACAGCTCCATTCTGGAAACTCAGAGTAAATATTTACTGCGATGGCTTTGGCTTGATAAATTTTTTATGATTTCATTGGTCCTTCCTTCTATTGATGAAGGAAAGGAAACAAAAGTGTTTCTGCATCTAAGTTCCAAATGAGACATTCTTAACCAACAGCACCCACTACCAATGATACCTAACAGAAATATTCCATAGATAAACTATGAAAAATTGCTGGTTTGGTTTTTCACGCATTTTGTCCTCAAACTATTTTCAGCATAGATCTGGCACCAGTTTGTTCATGGAAATCAATTCCAGAGTCACTTTCCTAATAAAATTTAAAGTAAAGTTAGAAAGGAATTGCTGTTTGATGCCACTAATGAAAAGCAAACCACTGGGCACTAAAGTTTCCTCATTCACTGGCAACAGACAGCACCCATCTGCCAACACCTCAGAGGTGACTCTGAGCAACAACACCTTTAATACTGATTTTTAATTGCCAATTCAATTGCAATCCACAGCTCAGAGCAAGTATTTCTACTGAACTACTACCGCAGTACTTCCTACCCAGAAGTAAAGAACAAAATCTAAAGAGAATTTCCATCTGATTCTACAGATTATTGCTGCTTATGAAGAAACTAGAACATTACTGACTGGGAACAGAAATCTCCAAAACAGGCAATGACAAAAGAAATAGAGAAATGAATGGGGGAAAAGCTGTGTGAAGGGCATTTCTTGTGCTGGGAAGAGAAATATGGAGCTCAGTCCTTTCTCTCTGCTTTTTCTCAAGTGAGGGATGGTTGACTGAATACCAGACTCAAGAAAATTTGCTACCCAAAAAGTGCTCAAAGTTTTATGTGAAGAATAACATTATTATAACTCAGGAAGTTTTCTTAGACCAAGAGCAAGTTAAGGAACTATAAATCAAGGATATAAGGGCCCACCTGCAGAGACGTAATCATTATATGCTCTATGTAAAGGAAAATAAAACTTCCATAGAAGAACACAAAGCATCACCTTAATTTAATATTAACAGCTCTCATAATCAGACCTTTTTTAAGAAAAAATCTTCAAAACATGAAAAGCATTTAAAAAGTAATTTTCTTTTAAACAAAAATAATTTAAAAGCAAGCTGTAAAAAAACTTTTAGAAACTGCTGAACAGCAAAACTAGAAATAATTAACAAAGAAACCACCGATAGTGATAATTATATACACAGTGCATGAATTAGTACTCAGGAAACTCAAATTGATAGTAATATATTGTAAATGAGCAAACAATCAATAAAATGTTCATTTAATTTCCTCATTTCTGATGAAAATTACTTTTATACATCTTAATTTTGGGTTTTGTAAAATTTACTGACTTGGAAACAGTTCAGATGAAAAGCTCCTGGCTTGAATTCCTACATTATCTATTTTGCTTAGTCAATTTCTTCCCTTATTCTTTGCTTCTTTATCTCTAAACAATTTTACTGGCAATAATTGACTTTATTCCTGTGTGTACCTTGCTACTGGAAGAACCAGAAGATTCTGGTTTTTTGATTTTTTTTTTCTTGGAGTATCCCATCACCCCACATCCTGCTGTCTGTGTTTCAGAGAGCCAGGCAAGATTTTGGCCTCAATTTTTTTCCAAACTGAAAAATAATTTTTGAAATATTTATTATCGGTGTTTTCTGTAATTAAATTAACAAATCATAATTTGTGAGCAAGGCTCACTACATTGTGTTTTCAGGTGTTTTCTAAATTCCCTTAGTATAGTAAAAATGACACTCAGTAGATCTCAGCATTTCATACAAGATGAAATGTCAGTGCTACAGGCAGTTTGCTCCTGAGGAACTGCAGACGCTGACTGCAGTAAGGCTAAAGAAATACCAAACTGAACCACTGCAGCCTCCTCTTTAAATTCATAACACTTAAAAACTAAAACCTAAGGGAAGAAATCAGGATGAAGACCAGACTCAAAAATACAGAAATTCGCAATAGAATCTATCCATTTTAGCTTCCAAATGGCTTACAGAAGACAATTCTCATTAATGAGTATAATTTCTCATGTGATTACGGCTCAAAATTTGAAAAAGAATTTATTCTAAGTGGGTAAGCTTCAAATACACCTTCCTTTGGAAAAACAAACAATTATAGATTACTTTCCCAACTGTAAACTTGATTTATTCCCAAATCCTATCCTGCTCCTGATCTGTTTCTTACCCAAATTTTCATTAACAGTACTACACACATTCCTGAGTGTTTAGCCATTCTTGCTGACTTTAGCCCCTTTTCTCACCTGTTGTCTTTTGTTTTCTGGTTTGTTTGGGTGTGGGAATTTTTTCTTTAAACTTAATATAAACCCCAGTTTTGTTAAATTTTCTCTGCCTCCCTCCCTCATTCCTCTCCTTCTCTGACCATTCTACTCCCATACTCAATTCTAACCAGCAATCAGTAAAATCCTCATCAGTAAAAAAAGAGAAATTTAAATGTGCTACTTCATCAGTTTCATCTCGCAAAAGGCACCAGAGGATCTGTCTCAACAAAATAAATTTCTCCATTTATTCTGCAGTGTGGAATGCTTAAAATCTTTAAAGCGCTTTATGTAAATAAATAATGGATCAGGAATTTCATCTGCCTGGCTGTAACTAATTAAGTTATCTGGCAGTTACAAGGAGAAAGTGAATTTCTGCAATTAACCACACTCTTTTCAAGGGCAGCAGGTGACCCTGGGAATGCCCAAGCTCCTGACAACAGCAGAGATGGCCCCAAAAACATGCAGTACTGGATCAATCCCAAAAAGGTCCAGTCTTGCAAGCTGCAAGATTTTAATCCAAGCATGTGGGATATGCTGGTCCAGCAACCTGTTTCAGACACAAATACAGGGCATGGGACCCAGTTAAATCTTTTTTTTAAGGAAAAGACCAAAAGGTGAGCATTGGGAAGGAAATGGAGATGCCTGGATAGCTGAAACCAAGGAAGGTGAGACTCAAATACATCAAGCTTCCACTTTGTAGCAACCTGTGAACACGAAGACTGTGTCTGTGTTTAGCATTGATCTCAAAGTCCAGTCCTGACATTTGGAAACGCACACAGCTCTGCCTGAGCATTCACCTGGCTATCAAAATTAACATAGGTTAGCACTTTCTTGAGCTTTCATTTGTAATAGTCTAACAAAAAAATACTTGTCATTTTTGCTTCTTCCTCTCATCATTGAGTCTACAGCCCACAGTTCCACAAGGTAACATGACAAAGGATAAAGCTTGTACAAAAAAAGAGGCGTAAATGATAAATTTGTGTAAAAAGAATGAGGCTTAACAGCAGTGTTGGGAGAAGCAACTGGTGCCTCTATGTCCATGGGCTGAACATCCTCCTGCCCACATGTTCTCAGAAGGATAAAAGGAAAAAAAAACACTCCCACACTGCTGAAGAAGAAAAGCAGAGACACTTCTGCCTAACTTCAAATTCTCTAATTCTCCTTGGGAGGACAAAAATCCTCAGTCTAATAGGAAAAACATCCTCCAGTTAAATGACAGTAGCATCAAGTCTTTACTACTCCCTAAGGAAAGAACAGCACTACTGGAATCTGTGGTTTTGAGATACACACAGCTCCTTAGCACCAAGTCTCTGGACCAGTCTCCTGCTGCTAAACTCAGTCCCAAAGGACTTGGATATTTATATCCTCAAAGCTTCTTCCATGCAGGAATTCACATCACTCCTTCACACTCAGACCTTCCTTTACTAGAAATGCTGATATTGAAAGGACATTTGGGAGGAGAAGTGGAGTTTATCAGTTGTGATGAGGAGAGAATCAAGCCTTTACACCAGGGTTAATTCAAGGTGAGTATTATTTCAAAACTGAAAATAAATTGGCTCTCTCTAATGTCTTTAGTGTCTGGCACAATCGTAGGCTGCCCAAGAAAGGTCCATGTTAAGAAATGAAGATTAGAATTTGACTACATCAACAAATATATATGAAGTTTTCTGCCTGTAGAAAACACTACCTCATTATTATTTAAAAGAAGAAATTATATAATAAATTGAATTTTTACATGAAAATAATTGGTGGAATAAGTGCACAGTGATATCATAGAATCACAGATTCACTTAGGTTGGAAAAGGTTTCCAAGATCATCAAGTCCAACCATGGACATGAGACTGGCAGGAAGGGATCTATTTGCTTTGCAGAAAGAGATTTATTCGTTGCACGCTCACTGGACAATATCAGTGTCTTCACTCATGGCTAACCTGTCTGATTTCCTGATACACAAAATGTCCTTTAGGGTTTCACATTTTCATAAATGATATGACTGTCCTCTTTTATTTTTTCTGATAAAACATAAATTCTGTGGTTTTAAAGAGAAATTCAACACACAAGTAAAGGCAGAAAGCACCTACACATTTCTCTGCATGCCAGTCCTGAAGCAAATCTGAATCTACTGGAATGCTTCATTGATCAAGATAGAATTCCTAATTTTCCCCAAGCAAGAAAAGGAGACTCTCCCTGTAGATATTGTCCCTTATAGCACCAAATAGCGCCGTAATTGATAGCAGGAGCCCTGATACATGCATTATAAAAAGGATATGCATATGTAATGATCTTGTAGTGCATATGTAATCATCCTCCAGGACCCAACTGCAGCACGCACTCTCCATGCTAATTTGTCTCCTCTGTATTCCATTAAAAATACACATGGCAACTACAAAAGCCAGGATAAAATTCTTAACAAGTGGTTAAGCAATGAAATAAATTGTGCCTCTGCAGCAGGTCAGACCTTTGTATGTACAAATACAAATACATACTTTGTATGTACAAAGCCCACATTGTCACTGCTGTTAAGCTTCTCTATCTGTGTAACACACAATTAAATGTAATTTTTAGCACCTGTGTTAACCAGGTGACTTTACACACCCGGTTTAGTGAACAAGGTGCCTGTTGTGTTGAGCTCTGGTGCAGTGTTACTCAGGTGCCCCCAGTACACATGGGCTTCCAGCAGCAATTCCTGCACCACACCACCTCATCCATCCACATTTCTGTCTAGTTAAACTCCTGAACAATGGAAGTGCTGCATCTCTTTGTAAAAATAGCACAATGGCAATGACAAGTAGCTGAAGCTACTAAATATACTAAATATAGCTCCTGCAGGCATATTCTGGGAATTAAATAGTACATTTTACCCCTCCCCAATCCTAAATCAGTAAGCTTCAACAAGGAATCTCTAGTGAATACACACAGGAGCTCAATAAATCCCCCTTAAGCTTACAAGGCATATTCTGAATCTGTGCAGGCTAAAAATAGCTGTGTTTATAATGAGAATGGAGATGTGAGCAGAATAATATTAAGTTTAAAGGCAGGCATGGTGTAGTCATTCCGCATTAACAAATAGGGTGAATCAAAGGTCACTTTGACAAACAGATACACAGGCTGACAGATAAAATATAATATCCAGCAATCTTGTACTGAAGAGCATTCATTTCTCATTAAACTCTGCACTTCCTAATTGCCTATTGCAGCCACACATTCACAAGTGATTTTGTGTGCATTTTTTAGCTGGAATACAAGTTGTTACTTCCTAAAGACAGAAGATAGGAATACACAGAATAATTCCCCTGGACAATATTCCCTCCTAGAGTTTAAATCCCCTCTGGAAATATTCAGGAAATATAATACATAATTCTTTTTATTGTATTAATCACAGAATTCTGCCTTCTTTAATTAAAGACAAATTGCATCCAGGTCTCCTGGGTCCCACTATTGCAGCTGCATGCCCAAGGGGCTGATGCACATTCTCAGCTGCCTCAGAGGTTTTACCTCCCTCAGCCTGGGTCCCAGCACTGCTGACCACAGTTGTCATAGCACCTCGTTCTTGGCTGAGATACAGATGAGAGATTAAAAACAATCTAAACATAAGTAACTTTTATGTGGAACATTCCCATGGAGAATTTTCCGTCTGCTGACACTAAACTGCAGAATCTGTTAGAAAAACCTGTGCTAGGGATCAAGGCAGCCCTGCACACTGTTCTTGGAGGACTGGAAGGAACGGAAGGGCAAGGCAGAACACGTGTTCCTTGGTAACTTCTCTGATTCTGAAATCACAGAATCATAGAATGGCATCAGTTGGAAGGGACCTTAAAGACCATCTCATTCCAACCCCCCCTGACATGGGCAAGGACAGTTTCCACTAGACATGGGGGCTCAGAGCCCCATCCAGTTTGGCCTAGAACAATTCCAGGGATGGGGCAGCCACAGCTTCTCTGGGCAGCCTGTGCCAGGGCCTCACCATCCTCACAGTAAAGAATGTTTTTGCTTATATCCAAACTAAGCCTACTCTCTTTCAGTTTGAAGCCATTCCTCCAGGCCCTTGCAGTCTCTCTCCATCTTTCCTGTTGGCTCCCTGCAGGTACTGGAAGGCTGCAATTAGCTCACACTGAAGCCGCCTCTTTTCCAGGCTGAACAATCCCAATTCTCTCAGTCTTTCCTCACAGCAGAGCTGCTCCATCCCTCCAATCCTCTCGGTGGCCTCCTCTGCACTCACTCCAATAGTTCCATGTCCTTCCTGTGCTGGGACCCCAGAGCTGGACACAGCACTGCAGGTGGGGTCTGACCAGAGCAGAGGGGCAGAATCCCCTCCCTTGACCAGCTGGCCACACTGCTTTGGATAAATCCTGCCCTGACTCTGAAGAAGGAAGGCACAAAAAGAGAATAAATGCAGGAACAGAGGTTGATTAATAAATCACAGACATATACACACACCCTTCCAAGGGGAAATTTCTCTATGTGGAGACCACCTGGTTCTCCCAGCAACATCTAAGAACATGCTGGGTGCTGTAAAGCAGCACCATTGAATGTATTTCCTCACTGAAACCTGTTCATTTCACCCTACAGGCAGAGTCCCCAAGAGTGAAGGCACAAATGCTGGCAGATCCCTTCTCACTAAAGGCATACCCCATGAGAGGTGGGTAAAACCAACATGTGGGCATAACAAAGACCATGTCTCCAGCTTAAAAACCCCACACACCATGAAGCCATAAATTAAATAACATATAAAACCACTACAATCCAGAAAGAACTCAGGAAAAACCAGAAACAAGTGCTGAAGAAGTGGCTCCCCAATTGGGAATGATACCTCTGATCAGGGTTCCTGCTTATTCACAAGGTCACCTCTCACTTTGGAGAGAGCAAGCACAGGGCTTTCTCTAATGGCTACATACCACATCTGGCTGCTCCAGACTCAGCAAACAAGTACAACTTTTCAGAATTTATCTGAGTTTACCAAGTGAGAATTTTACGAAGCTCTGCAACACTGTTAAGGTCTGCAAATGTGAGGGTGAGCCTTCCTCCAACCTTCCCACCAAAGCAACACCACCAAGTCTGAATAAGTTCATTTGCAACAACCTCAAGTCCCTGGGTAACACCACAAAGTTATTAAATTTTGGTTTTTTATGCCAAACATTTCTGCACAGTTTCACTCTTCCTCAGCACAGTCCATCCCTTCTCTGTTCCTTCTATTTCCACCACGTCCTTTGTGAGAAAAGAGGGTAAGACTGCACACAAAGAGAGGTAAGGACTCTTTGAAGAAAAACTTTTGGTTTTGTTCTCTATTCCTTTACTTTCTAATATTCTATTCCTAATACTCTCCTTTGTAGAATGTCTCGTGCTTCCAAGATCTCTACCCTGCACTGCAATGGTTAATTCAGAGTCCATCACTGTGCATTTGGAATTAAGACTCCCATTTTCTTCATGTGCATTACTTTACCATGCACGTGGATCAATGCTGATCTTCACCTCAAACTTACCAACCCACCTCTATTGCAGGATAAGCCTGTAATCCCTAAGAGTTGATTTTCACGTGTGCTATCCTTGATGATCTTTGGCACATCCCTAATCATTCTAATGCCCAGATCCTTTATAAGCATGCACAGACACAACACAATCCCAAGGAATTAGGCAGGAGACCACCCTCAGTGTGTAAATGGGCCATTTATCCTACCTTGAACCAGCTCAACTCATGATGGGACCTCACTTTTATCTCGCAGCACACTTGGCTCTCTCAAAGAGCTTTTTGTCAGAATCTCTGGAAGTGTTTTAGGAATCAAGTGAGCAGTACCAATGATTTTCTCTTTGTTCAGGAGCTCTGAACATGCTTCAAAGAACTCTGACAGATTTGCTTACTGTGATGCTGCCCTTCATTAAAAAAACCTTTTACAACAGTATCCCAACATCTCGTACCTTAAAATTAACTCTGCAGTTTCATTTCTGGTTTTACCATATTTACCAACAATGTGTAAAGTAACTGTGTTAATTACTCTGCTTCCACAATGGCAACATAAAACTTGACTTGTCAAAGTTACAAACTTTTGAACCACCAGAGAATATGAAGATAATACTCCAGACTATGAAGGAAGAATCACATGTACCCCCCTATGGGCATAAGGTCATACACAGGTCCAGGGCCATCACCATTACCCAAGGAAGAATAACCCAGAGTTTCTATTTTACAACACGGGGTTCCATCCCACACAGATGGTTTCATGAAGATCTCAAATCCATTCACTGTTCAAAACATTCTGCTGAAGAACCCAGCTCCCTTCACTATGTGTATAATTTTTATTCATAATATTATTATACTACACTCTGAAGAAAAATTATACTCACACCCTAAAAAGATAAAAATCCTCCTCTGCAAAAACAGAAGTACCTTAAAAAGAAACAATGCATCCAGCAAATCAGGGAAAAAAATCAATTACATAAAAGATCCTTGGAACTGATCAGATTTTTACATAAGAACTCTTTGGAATTCTTGGGTTAAACAATCCTCATTTTTTCAGGAATTCCTCTGATTAGAAGGGAAAAGCCCAACTAGTGAATTTCCATTAAGTAGAAGCAAATGAAGAAAGGGGCTTTAAAAGAGGAACGCTTGAACAACTTAATCTATATATCTGTTTATTCAGCACAGACATTAACGCATAAATATGAGAGACTGAGCACTTCAGATTTTTCAGCTGCTACTTGGGTTGGAAACAGAGGCTTCAGTAGCACCATCACTTTTAAAATCAGTAAAGTTACTGAGCTAAATTTATCACTGATTTAATGAGTTAGAATGAATATTGCAGATTCCTACTCCTTAATACAATGAACAAAAATAACAGAATAAGAAAAGAGTGAAATCAGTTTTCAAAAACTAAGACTTCAGAAATTAAATCTGTCCTCTAGTCTGGCTAGAAATCAGTTCTTTGAGTTGCAAAACAGCAACACTTTCCATTCTGATGTATCTTCTGTCTGTCCCTGGGCAGGTTCTTTTAAGGTCAATATACCAAGCAACCAAACCTTCACTCACACTATTAAAACAGACAGTGTTCCTATAAACTCTCTGTGTGTAATTCCCTCAAATGTTTCCCCTCAGTGCAGGGAATTTGGACTTAGCTCTTCAGTAAACATAAGAAAAATAATTGCAGCTATGAATCAGACATAGAGATGACACTAAAATTTATTTCCATTCTTCACTGACCCCATTTTGGCACAATTCAGCAAGGTGGACGGACATGGCCCATGCTGGCCGGCTCCAGTCCCACCTGCCCTGAGGATTCCTGAAGGCTGAGAATACACTTTAAATTCCGTGATGTTACCAAAAAAACAGACAAATTTTCCAGAGGCAAAGGTCACAAAGCAAATGAGAGGTGTAACAAAATGCTCTCTCAGAAACAGAGATTTATAAAGGACTCGTCAGTGACCAGTCTGCAGCAGGTGTTTGGTGCTTATTTCTGAGCATGAGCTCAGACAATACTTGAACCATCCCCGTTTTCCAGCTGCCACTACTGACACATCTGTATTCTTCACATACATCAATAATGCTCTAAAAATAACAGATCATTCTACAAAAATAACATTTAAAAAAGGCTTAATTTATGTTGTTACTTTTGAATTCTCTCTCTCCAAGAAATAGGACGGAAGGACGGACGAAGGAAGGCAGGAAGGCAGAAAGGAAGGCAGGAAGGAAGGCAGGAAGGAAGGCAGGAAGGAAGGTAGGAAGGCAGGAAGGCAGGAAGGAAGGCAGGAAGATAGGAAGGCAGGAAGATAGGAAGGCAGGAAGGCAGGAAGGTAGGTAGGTCCTGGTACCTGATGTTGAAACTACAGTTTTGATGTTATTAAGGGCGTGTTAACTTGATTCCCAACCTAAGTGGTTAGCACACACTTAAAACGATTACAAATGCTTATTTAAAAAACACACTGAGTCATCTCTGAGCACTTCATAAATATGCAGCAGGAAACTCCCAAACAGTGACTCATAACTTCAGAGGTTTAAAACATAATCATGAATTTTCCAACTGTTACTCATACCCGATTAAATCCTAAGCAAAAACTGTCCTTGCTCTGTGAATTCCACTTGACCACCCATTAACCTCTGCAGAAAAAAGCACAATGGGAAACTACAACCAAAATAATTAAAACTGGGAAGAGTGCTGATTCTTAACAACTTATATGGAAACAGTATTTTATATAAACATACACTGAACATTCTTTACCTTACAACTGATGCCATGTGTGGCTTTTGTCTTTATCTTATTTTGAATGAAAGACTGAGGAAAACAAACAAACAAATGAACAAACTTTGACAACTTTTTTCATCCAGAAAGAAGAAAAACAACATGCAACAATCTCCAAGTTTCTTCTCCATAAAATTCTATTTGTGTACAACTAATTAAAGCTGCAACTCAACAATCCTGATTTAGTCCTGATTAGACAAGGCACTGAGATGCTCTAGCTATCTATTCCTAACAGAATTACGATGCTTAAGAATACGTATTTAATGGGTTACTCTGCTAAACACCACCATAAAACTTCTATTTAATCTTGAAATGGATTTTTTTTTAATTTTAACATAACTAAAAATGTTATTACTGCAAACATTGTGATTTCTGTAAAATTACCAAGAACAGCTTATAAATTATTTTTCCTAAATCTTAGCAAAACATTGGCTTTCTTTGTTAGAAATCATTTCACCAAAAGGCAATTTAGTGTGTCCTCACTGTAAAAACCACAGAAGTGTTAATGCTTCCCATTTGCTGCAGCAATACCAGTTAAAAGACAGGAATAGTTTTTGGTATGACCGCAGGCAATTACACAATAGCCAACAGTCAAAAGAAACAGTCTCCTATTCTTGACGTATGGAATACTAAATTTTCAGACAAAAAACAGAGTAGGGAAAAAAGACAATTAAAAGAATTATGACAGATTGGCAATTTTATTTTTTATTCAAATGTATTTAACCAGAATGATGGGTCTTTGCTTCATTTAAAACCAAATCAATTTTTTTTTTTTTTGTCTTTAGTTTGTTTGGGGGATTTTTGGTGGCTTGGGATTTTTTGGGTGGGTGGTTTTTGTTGTTGTTGTTGCTATTGATTTTTGTTTGGTTGGGTTTTTTTTGTTTTGTTGGGTTTTTTTGACAGGAGTAATTACATTAAAATTAGATATTCTTAGAAATTATAATTAGATTTGTTTCTAAAGTGTCAAAATATGTAATTTCAGCCATCCAGAATTCCTCCTATGCCCCTTTTTTTAAGCTCAATGATTAAAACATGGTCAGGAATTGTATCATTTAAAAGTCAGGGATTGTTTGGCAATAAATTTGTATGACACCCTCTTTAATAGAAGAAAAACAGTAACCAAAAGTTGCTTTTAAAAGTCAAGCAACAGCAAAGCATCAATACTTGACTCTGTATTCCTGCATCTACATGACAAGTGTCACACCCTGCTTTAAAAAAATAATAAGATTATAAAGAATCAAGTTGTTCTTGTCCACCTCTAACATTTTAATTTTATCACACCAAATGGTAAACAATCTGTTTGGCAACTTATGATCTATTTTTACCAGGTAGCAGGAGCGTAACTTTTTCCTATTGAAATAAAGACACACAAGAAATCAGTATAAGTATATTAACATCACAGCTTTAATATGGGAAAAGTGTAAATTACTCCTAAGGTCTCTGCTTGAGGGTTGATTGGTAATTGTTTGCCTTAGGCTACCTACCCGCATTCAACCCATGCCAGAGAGAAAAAGAAGCTAAATGGTTTTATAAAAAGGCAATTAACTTTTCCAAAGCAGACAAGAAACCCTAACGAGTTCTGAAAAATGAAGTTTATTAGACTTACATGTAATATTACAATTATTTGATAATACACTTGTGCCAAGGTAACTGCATTAAGCACAAAACATTAAAAAGAAAACATCCAAGTTTAAAATACCACAGGATAATGTGAACCACAACATTATGATGGGACCTGAAGTCAGCCCAAATTTTGAAACAAAATCATCTGGACTTCTGTCTCCTACAATCCTCTCTTTCCATCCACTAGAAGTTACAATTTTTTGAGAACTGGTACCATTTAAAAATAAATAAGTAGAAAATAGAACAGAATTTTTTAAAGCTTTGTAAGTAAGTTTTCTCTGCCCCCTATATTCTTACACTTTTTTTATCAGTTCACCTGGGTGATAATCCACCATTGGACTTTATGGGGACATTTTCAGGATTAGGTTTGTCTGGAGATGTTTTTGTGTTCAGTCTCCTCCTCACTCTTATTTATTGTCTTTGCTCACATTCTGGAGTGGTCTTGAAGAATAAAACTTGATCATTTCAGGGTGAATTATGAGGGTTGCATCAGGAGCACCATCAGCCAGTCAGGGATGATCCTTCCCCTCTGCTCAGACCTGCTGAGACCCCTCAGGAGAGCTGTGGCCTGTGCTGGACTCCCAGTACAGGAGAGACATGGACACACTGGAGCCAGTCCTGTCCAGGGTCACCAAGGTGGCGGAGGAATTTGAGAAGTTGTCACATGAGAAGAGACTGAGAGAGACTAGAATGTTCTGCCTGGATAAGAGAAGGCTCAGGGAGATCATACCCATGCAAGTAAACACCCAGTGTGATGGGCTAAAGAAGATGGAGCCAACTGGGTTCCAGTGGAAAGATGAGGGGCAATGAAATACAGAAAATTCCCTTTAATCACAAGGAAGGGCTTTATTATTGTCAGCATAGACAAATGCTAGAACAGGTTGCCCAAAGAGCTTATAAAGTGTCCATTCTTGGAGATACCCAAAATCTGAGTGGACATGGCCATGAGAAACCTGGTTTAGCTGACCATGCTTTGATCAGGTGTACTGGACCAGACCATCTTCAGAGATCCCTTCCAAAAGAAATGATACTGTGATTCTAACTTGGAAGGTGCACTCCATCCACTATCCGACATTCAAGTCCATAATGTCAGATTAGAGACAGTCTGAAATAAAATCCCCCATCCCTCTTCAAAAGCATTGGCAGCACAGACATCCTTTCCTCAGCACTCCCTGCTTCACTTTAAAAATCTGCAGGTTTTTGCCACATTTCCTATTAATGTAAACCCATTTTGTCACCAGAGAGAAGTAATGATCCAATTCGTGCTGCTCCCATGAGTGTCCCTGGCTGCTGAGGTCCAACATCCTGATGGCAGAGCTTCCATCCTTTCAGCCATTCCTTTTTTCCCCTTTCTCAGTCCTCAGTTGCAAAACTTCCCCTTGTGAGCCTTCTGATCTACTTCCACAAAGGGAAAATTTTCCCTCTCCAGAAGGTTCAGAACAGGCAGCAGCCAGGACACAGCAGGCAGGGAGGGATCTTCTTGCCACCTTCTCTGCCACCCAGGGAAGCCCTTGGAAAGAACACAGCCCACAGCTCCTCTTACCTGAACACCTCTGAGTTGGGCTGTGTGACACAGGTGAATGACTGAGCATTTTCAAGGATTATGATCAACCTCACCACTTTCAAAAGTACTGTGGACAACAGTCTGCACCATTCCAAGTATATCCCCAATTTATAAAAACAAATTGTTCATGCTCTCAGGCACTGAAATGCATCTTTTGTGCTTGATTGATGGAATCCACATCCATCACTACCTTGTGCTTCTCTCCAGCTTTTCTGTGTGCTTCATGAAGCACATGTTCAAGCAGAAGAACTCCCAAGTTTTTCTCAGCAAGGTTCAGCCACCTGCTTCACTGACCTCTGATGTGTTAAGGGAAATATACAACTTTTTTAATGTTTATTTCTTAATTTTGCTCTAGTTTAATTCTTTCCAACTAAATGACATAAAGAAATCCAAGGGTAGGACAAGCAAGTGTTCATGTGATGTTATATAAAGCATGGTACAGCTAGACAGCATTTCAGCCTGGTTCTCATTTAATATTTCAAATCCTACAGATAGAAAAATGAGAAGGAAAAATGAGAAGACAACTCTTAGAAATTTAAATAAAAATGGGGTTGCTTTTGACATACATAAATTCCACATTTTCCATTTACAGGATTGCCAGTTGTCTTGAATTTTGTCACAGGAGACTCCCAGTTTTGATAGACCTGTCATGTGACCTGTCAAACAAACTTGCAAGATATTGTAAAATGTGTAGAAGGAAGTATCTTTCTATTGTGGTGTGGGGATGACAGCTTTATGAATGATGTCAAGGAAAAATGTTGTTCTACAGAGCAAATATCTGGCAAGTTATTATACACTACTCACCCACTGCCCACATTACTCAGATGTTTCAGGCCTTGCTCTCCCTTTCTCCTGCTTCAAATTCAAATATTTCACTTTTTCATAGGCTATTTTAAAAAGATAAAGAATGGCCACCACAATGAACAACTTAAGTTTGGTGGCTGGAGAGAGAATAATTACGGGGGTTAACCATTTTCTGTATAATGGAGATTGTAATAGAAACTTAAACCACAAATGTCCTCTAAGTGGCTGCATGTTTTCACTCATTCCCTTAAGGTAATAACACCATGTTATCTGTACTCTCATATTTTGAAGTACTTCAAAACATCTGATGCAATAATCAATGCATGAACATACAAATATAAATCCAAAATAAATCCTGGCTCACACTAAGACTTCTAACACAAACCCATGCCCTAAAAAGTTACAATAGATGCTTTTTACTCCAGATTCTTTGCAGCTCACAGCTATCTCTTAGTACTTGCTAGGATGCATCTTCTTCAAAAATATTTAAGGCAGCATGTTTTAAATGCTCATCTGCTGTTCTCTCAGTTAAAAACTACTATACAACATGTCTGAAGTTTTCCATAGCTGGACACCAGCTCACCTGCATTTACTGAGATTCACCACTATAAACCTAAAAGCAAAGAGTCTTTATCCTAAGATAAAATTAACCAATGTTACAGTCTGCAGAGAAAAGTTCTGAGTTTATACTTCTAAGAAATGGCCACATACAGCAGCCAAAACAGGATATCTAAAGAACAGTGCAAGAACACAAAATACCTCTCAACCCACTCTCACAGTCACAAATAGCATGAGATTACTTGAAAATTGTAAGAGAAATGGGTGTGAATGTCTTTCTCTGCACAAAACAAAGCTGAATTCTATGTAGACAGTAACCCTCACTGATCCTCTCTTCTCTGATCCTGTTCAAGGTTTCTCTGAATCCAGAAAAATTTTCACCATCTCTCTTCTTCAAGTGTTTCTTCACATCTTCAAAGAACTCCAGTATGTCAAGCATATGGACTGTGAAGCACTGACTTCAAAAGCAAAATAAAAGCCTGTCCCCAGTCCATGGGACACATTCACGTGTCCACTAATTCTGCACTACAATTTCTATCAGTGTCCAACAGAGACATCAGGCTTAGCAGTACACTGTGTCCCAGATCTGGAATTCTCAGAAAGTACTGGCATCATGTTTGCCATCTGTCAATCAGTCCACAGGCACAGAGATGGCTGAAAGCGGGAGGTGACAAACTACAGTTGGCAACTTAAACCATCACAGCACTTCACAGAGGTGCTCGGGGTGCAGTCATAGTGATTTTGTTCACTCCCACCACATTATTTTAAACATAAAATTTTTCAGCCTGGAAAAGGGAAGGCCTCAGGGTGACTTAACTGCAGCCTTCCAGCACCTGAAGGGAGCCCACAAGAAAGACAGAGAGAGACTATTTACAACAGCATTTAGTGACAAGGCAAGGGGAAATGGCTTCAAATTGAAAGAGAGTAGGTTTAGATTAGATATTAGGAATAAATTCTTTACCGTGAGGGTGGAAAGACACTGGAACAGGTTGCCTGCATTCCTTTATTTTATGAAATTCAGTGTTAGTCAGTGATATGGTTGATCTATTAATCTATTTTGCTTTAAATCTTCTCTGATTTGCAGCAATCTGCCACCTTAAAAAAGATCTCTGTGCATTCACTGAAAAGCCCATCATTGTAATGTAAAAAAATAATTTAAAACCCTGAATTATGTTAACAGAATTTGTAAAATTATATTCTGCAGTTTATCATTATGCTAAGGTATGGCTGATGTATGCTACTGACTTCAAAGCTGAAGTATCTACAGCTTGTCTAAAAGATCTCCTTTTATCCCACAACACACTGAGTCTTCCTCACTTCTGGAATACCTGTCCTGCGCTCATCTCTAAGCCTGGAACTATACGACAGGTAATAAATTCAGGATTAATCTAATATATTTTAAGTCATTATTAATGGAATACACTAATCTGCCTGTGCTTTTAAGTGGTTCTATCAGTCAAAACATTAAGAGATGTGACAGACAATTCCTGTATGCAAAGTTCCAGGTTGCTTATTTATCCAGAGATGTGGAATGTTTACTTCAATCAAGTTAAGAAGTTGGTGTCAAATGTTTTAATGTATAGAAAAACTACTCAGAAATTCAGCTTTGTCCTGCTGCAGACACACAGCACCACACGGAGGAGAGCTCAAGGAACAGGAGAAAAGGACTGTAGTTTGATTTCCTGTGTGAGACCTAAAAATCATTATCTCTGAAAGATAAAAACCTCTTCCTTGTATAAAAGCCCAATATTCCAAATATGGCCTGCAAATGTTCTCACTTCAAATTTTCTGAGTATTTTAACAGCAAATTACTCATTAAATTCACAGCTAAACAAACCAAAATTTGGTTCTGCTCTTAAAACAGCAGTTCCTTTGAGTGATCGTGATGGATGATATAATAAGTGTTTTGCACAGCAATGTTTTCATGTTTTAATTACACACACACTCAGCAGAGCTCCCAGGTGTCTTTTCCTGCACCAGCTCACAAAGGATCCCTTTATCCACCGTTACTTTATCCACTGCCTGAGAGTCTAAGGAATTTTATGAGGAAGATCTGACAAGCAAATAGCCAACAAGGAGGGCAAAAGGGATCCTCTCCGTTTTGAGTGGACATTATTTCCAGACCTCGAAGGGTGCAGGGGGAGGAGAAGAGCAGGAGGGGCTGCCAGCCCAGAGCAGAGATCCCCTCCTGCAGTCCAGGGATGTTTCCTGGGGGATTGTGCCCCTCTGCTCTGCTCTGGTGAGGTCCCACCTGGAGTGCTGCATCCAGCTCTGGGGCTTCCAACATCAGAAGGACGTGGGAGCTGCTGGACCAAGTCCAGAGGAGGCATCAAAGATGCTCTGAGGGCTGGGACACCTCTGCTCTGGCAACAGGCTGGGAGAGCTGAGGCTGTGCAGCCTGGAGAAGAGAAGGCTCCAGGGAAAACTGAGAGCCCCTTCCAGAGCCTGACGGGGCTACAGGAGAGCTGGAGAGGGATTTTGGACAAGGGGCTGGAATGACAGAACATGGGGGAATGGCTTTAAACTGAGAGTAGGTTTAGATTAGATACAGGAAAAAATTCTTGGCTGTGAGGGTGGTGAGGCCCTGGCACAGGTTGCCCAGGGAAGTCATGAATGCCCCATCCCTGGAAGTGTCAAAGACCAGGCTGGAAGGAGCCCCAAGGAACCTGCTGTAGTGCAAGGTGTCTCTGCTCATTGGACAAGGCCAAAATCAAAGGAACATCTTCACATGACCGACACAGGTGGACACTTTACACACACAAACACCAACCCTTGTCCCCTCACAATGAAAGACTCCCCATAATTATTCCACTTTCTGGCAATGTGCAGTCTCGAGTTTTGCCTGTTTCCATCCTTATCACTGTCCATGAGCTTTTACATCTTATTCTCTCCTCATCCTATTGTTGGAAGGAAGCCACTGGGGGGGGGGGGGGTGTCTGGCAGCCAGCCAAAATCATTCCACAACACTGGAATTGTCTATAAAAACATAGTTTTAATTTAAATGTTCTTCTTACTAAACCTCAAAACAGGTAATTTTCTTCTCTCTTAAAATGGCCTCAGAAAAATACTGCATTCAGTCACTCAACAGCATTCTAACATAAACTCACTTCTCTCCTGATTTCTTCGTATTTATGAATTCATTTGATGTCAAAATTTTAAACAATTCTTGAGTCTAGCGTACTTACTAATAATAAAGTGTGCACTGGAATGAGAAAAACACAGATCTGATTCAGGATCATAACAGGAACTCAAAAAGGCTAATAAATAAAATACAGCATGAAGAAACTTAAGAATATATTCTTGTACTTGTGAAGACTGTGAAGAATTAAATCCTTCTGGGTCTTCAACACTATGGCTCATTCCAGTCATTGTATTTGTGTAACCCAAAAAAATGAAGCATTCAGCACTTCACAGATGTCAAACTGACAGATTAAAATTAACAATAATAATTGCTCTCAATATTTACTTTAAATTGTCTTTCCTAACATATTGCCATTGAATCCTTTATTTTCTGTCCTTTTCAGATGATTAGTTCTCCTGTTCCAGCCCACATGTCATCATGGAGAACTGCTGACTTGGTCTAAATGCAAGCAGCTTGTCAGAAACATCACCAAATCTCAGTTAAATATAGGTGATGAACCATAATAAATGTCACTTACATTGTACTGCACCCTTACCAGTTCCAAAAACCAAAGGAACTGTTGGGGAAGATGAAACAGGAAAACCTTATAAATATGATTGCCTGACAAAAGATTTTGGGAATATGAAAACTATAAGCGACATTGAAATGAAGGCCACCTTTAAGATGCCAAGTCTTAGTTACTGAACAACTGGAAAACAATGGTATGGCCGACTGAAGGTAATCCCCTTTTGATTGAACAATACCCTCTGCTTGCAAGCGGTCCAAGGGTCAGAGCAGACCCTACTAGCTCAGCAGAAGGGGTCCAAAGAGCAGTTTTTAGGAGTTAAGATGTAACACTCTATGGTAATATAAGAACTCTTATAGGCTCTATGTAAATGCTATAGGATTTGTATCTTGTATTAGATTGGTTAATGAAAATTAGAATATTCAGTACAGAAGATGATTTATTGTATTGTAACCAGGACTTCATCGTTCCACTCTACTTACTTCCTTACCCGCTTACTCTCTTACTTACCACCACCACTCTACTTACTCCACCCTTACCTACTTGCTCTTACGCTTACACTCTTGCTCTCTTGGGCCTGCTCCGAGCTGCAGCAGGCAGCTCTAAGCAGTGCCCCTGTACCCACACCCTCTGCAATAAACCGCATGTTCCAAGATCCGACTTCAGAGATCTCTCGTCTCCGTCCGTCCCGACCGTCCGACCCACCCAAGCTGCTACAGGAACTATTCATATTTTATATTTTTTTAAGTAGAAAACAAAATGTAAAGAGATCAAGTTACAGAAAGATTTCAGAACTGCATTTGAGTTGTGGAAAAAGGTAATATATAGTTTAAAAGTCAGTCTAAAGAAAGGAAATCTTTCATCTTTCAGAAGGCAGCACTCTTACTTTGGGACAAGGCACTGACTTTATACCCTAGTATTTAAATACATTGCTGAAAGAATTCTATTTCTGATGAGACATAAAACCCAATCGTTTTCACATGCGGAGAAGCATTAAACCTTCATGTTTGGATAAATTTCATTTGGACAATTACATTCCAACTAACTACTCCTGTGATATCAAATGTCTAAGAGTCACCAAAACAAATGACAACACCTTAGCTCTCACACCAGAACATGAGGAACTAGAAGGTCACTGAGATAAGCAGCAGTGTATGGGTAGACAGTTTTAAATGTCAGCAAGGCAATTTGTGTAGGATATAAAATGCAACTGAGAATTAAGCAGCATTTTTGAAAACTATGCTGAAAAGTATATGGGATCTTTGGTTAAGTCATAGGCACATGTGGACTGCATTCATTAACCCATAAAATTAAGTTTTAAACAGCGGGCCCTTTATTTACTAATAAAAGCTACTTCCTTGTTAAGTGGAGTTGTTTTCTATAATTTGACCAAAGAAAGCCCTGTTTTATGTGCATAATCTAGATTTGCAAACACCAGAGAGTTGAGTAAGGATAATTCTTCAATGTTCCTTACAAGGATTACTACAAGCACACAGGAAACACTAGATCAGAGGAAAAGAGGTGAACAAGACCAGGAGTTTAAAAAAAAAAATAGTACAAAATAATGACTGACAGTGTGCAAGAATGAAAACATTACCTAAAATAGCCTTGAAAATGGATAAAGTCAAAGCAACATATTGCTTAGAACTTACTAGGAAGATTTAAAAAAATACAGCAAACTTGTTTGTTCTGTTAGAAGAGTTAATTCTACAATATCAAAGGTAAAATTTTACTCATTAGAAAAGCTTGAAAGGGTCAGAATAGAAAGTGGGTCTTTTATAACATATTTTGGAACTTTATATGTTTAAAACAACTCCATGCATCAAGCATTGGAATGGAACAAGGGTGTTTTGATTGTTTAAAAAATGGGGAAGAACAAAGACTTTGGAATAAGAAAAGAAATAGACAAGAAGAAAATAACTAAACCCTCTTTCTAAAATATGACAGGGAAGTTTAGCACTTACACCACAGTTTTTTAAGATAGCAGCCACTCAACAGACTATATCTGATAAAAAAAAAAAAAAGTATAAAAGTATTTCTTTTATGGTGTAAAGTACACCAGGAAAATAAGACAATATTTTCTTACTAGATTTATTTACTTGAGATTACTTTCAAGTCACATCTTGCATTGCCATTGGTGATGTAAAATATCCTGCTAAAATAAGCTATCACTCCTCTGAAAAATAGATATAACCACTGAAACAGCACTTGACTACTTGACATCTAACTACACCCATCTAGTAAACCACAATCATCTTGCTGAAAAAGCTTCTGAAGCCCTCTCTGAGGAGTTTATACACTTATCCCAGAGTAGATTTACTAATATTTTGTATTTTCTGTAGCACTAAGTGTGTATAATTCTTATCTTTTGTAATAATAGCACCTAATGTAGTAATCCAAAAGGCTGTTTTCCTTTAGAAGGGAAGAGATTATCAGTCTGGTTTTTGATGCACCTCAAACTTACATTCTACCACTTCCATTTGGTATCACAGACATAAAAGCCAGCCTTTCAATGACTCCACTAAAATTACCCTACTTTTTAACCTTTCATGGTAAATTCACTGTTCTTTAAACATGAGCTCCACTTTTTCCTTTAGATAACAATATTTTCCATAACACCTTATTCTGTTGAACACTTCCATAACATGTAAATAAATGCACAACCATTTTAATCCTGAGATACAAAACTGCCTTGTAAAACAAGGGAGCTAAACACTGCAAGCACGTGTTGAATATATTTGTTAGCTCACCCTTAACACTTCTAAAAAATTTGGACATTTGCAGCATGACAGTGAAGTCATTTGCTCTGCAATATGGTATCTCCTCATGAAGGCATTTTATATTTTTATTATAGACATTTTTAAAAGGCACATTAGTACTTTACTCATACTGAATGCAAGTCATTCGTCCGAGACTCATAAAACACACCTATGCACTGCTTAGGAAAGATGAATTTCCCAGCACTTTCTCACAGTCCTTTGTTCCAATCCACTTAAAAGTGAGGAGAGGCAAGTTTTGCCTTGATCCGCAATTGCAGAAAGGAATTAGCTTCTAAACAAGATTAAATACAAATGATGTCAAATGTTGGGATCCCAAGCAATAATTCAATCTTTTTTTTCTTCATAAAGGAGGAAAGAAAGACCGAAAATAGGAAAGTAGGAAAATGCCAAGAATGATGAGGAGAATCAGACAGAACCACACACAGAATCACCAGGCTGGAAGAGACCTTCAAGATCACCAAGTCCAATCCATGCCCTAACACCACCGCAACTAAACCATGGCACTGAATGCCACATCCAATCTTTTTTTAAACACATCCAGGAATGGTGACTCCACCACCTCCCTGGGCAGACGATTCCAGAACTTTATCACTCTTTCAGTAAAAACCATCCAACCTAAATTTCCCTTGGTGCAGCTTAAGACTGTGTCCTCTTGTTCTGTCAGTTGGAGCCTGGAGAAAGAGACCAACCCCCACCTGACTACAACCACCTTTCAGGTAGTTGTAGAGAGCGATAAGGTCATTGCTGAATCTTCTTTTCTCCAGGCTAAACAACCCCAGCTCCCTCAATCGTTCCTCGTAGGGCTTGTGTTCCAAGCCCTTCACCAGCCTTGTTGCCCTCCTCTGGACACGTTCAAGCATCTCAACGTCCTTCCTGAACCGAGGGGCCCAGAACTGGACACGGTACTCGAGGTGTGGCCTCACCAGTGCCAAGTACAGGGGAAGAATGACTTCTCTGGTCCTGCTGACCACACTATTTCTGATACAGGCCAGGATGCCATTGGCCTTCTTGGCCTCCAGGGCACACTGCTGGGTCATATTCAGTTGGCTGTTGACCAGCACCCCCAGGTCCCTTTCTGGGCACTGTCCAGCCACACTGTCCCCAGCCTGTAACGTTGCAGGGGGTTATTGTGGCCAAAATGCAGGACTTGGCACTTGGACTTCTTAAACTTCATCTTGTTGGACTCTGCCCATCTAGCCAATTGTTCCAGAAGCACAGGAAAGGGGTTACCCCCACCATGGCTCCAGCACTGGCTCACAGAGTGCCAAGGGGGAGATCTCCATGGGTGCCATGGGGCTTTCCCCGGGGTCCCTCCCAGAGCTGCCCAGCCAGGGAGCAGCACCAGTGGGGTGGGGCACAAGCAGCCTCACAGGAGCAACCAGGACAGCCAAGACAGCAAAGACTCCCAACACTTTGTAGATTTTGCAGCACCTCCAGTGGGTCTCACTGTCTTGTTGGTGTATTGCTTCATTCTGGCTTGTCGCGGAGAGCCTGGGCTTATCCTGGGTTCCCGCTCTCAGCAGTTAATAAATAAATTAGCTGACTTTTCCTTTCCAAAGTCTCAGCCTCGTTTACAACAGCAACAGCATATCCATGGAGAACTTCACCTCTGCTCCCTTGAAGTTCATTTGCTGCTCGCTGCTGTCCAGGCAAAGTTTGTCTGATGGATCAGAAGTTTACTGCTTGCTTGCCGGATACATCAACTACAGTCTCTTTAATGACCTTTAAACAGGTGCCTCATTTTTTAAAATAAAGCAGTTTCTAAAGTTTTTGTCAGAGTTAGTTCAGTTTTAACTTTCCAACCTTCATATTCAAAGAGGCAGTGGAGAAGCACTCCGTACTTTTTACTCATTTACTACATTCCGCCCCATGGTTCTGCATTTCCTGAGGAACATGGTCTTCTCCCACGCTGGTAATACGAATATAGTGAACAGAGGGGGAAGCAAGATGAGCAAGCATGTGATTATGTTGACAACAAATATAAATACAAATCCCATTACATTTCCAAGTTCAACTTGTGCTAACCATTTCCCCCGTCCCGTAAGCCTTGAAGACTTTAGGAGGGTAGTAACCCATGATCCAGGTTCTAATCCACTAAACCAGTCTCATGGCTGCATGAACTGAAATAATTATCCAGCTAAACCACTTATTTCTTTCATCTTAGCTCATGCCTCCTCAATGGAGGATGAGGCATTACGGATGGTAATGCAACACTCAGTTTCTGTGGTGATGCAATGTTTTTATTGTATTTTGTATGTTCTTTGTATCCTAATGGTTCGTCCCTACCTTCCCCACTTCTATTCCCAGTTGGTTTGTCCCAGATCCAAGCCGCTGCCCCGGTGCTCCCAAAAATGGTTATCCCCTCCCCTTGTTTTGGCACCTTCCCTATCAATCACCCGAACCCCTCCCGGAGTTCTGGACTGTTCTGTGTCTGTCACCCGAGCCCTCCCTAATTACCCTTATTTGGTCCCCATCAATCCCCCGAGACCCTGCCCCCTTGGATACCTCCCCTCTTGGAAATCCCCTAAACCTCGAAGCCCCCATTGGGGCATGTGACCCCTCTCCCTCCAGCCACCAAGACCATTGGACCAGATCTGAGTCCTTCCATCCAGCGTCCCTCCCTCCTGATCCGCCTATTGGTCCCTAGTTGGGTTACTCCCCTTGTTCAACCCTCCTTTATAAGGTGTAGCAGCACTGCAATTGTTGCTTGTTCACCATGGATCTCCTTCGGTAAATGTGGATTGCCTCTCCTGGCAAGCCTCCCTGCTACTTGTTACCTTTCCCTTCGGGGGGGCTGCTGGCTGCCCCAGTGCCTGGAGCCTTAGTTCTTCCCCTGGGCAGAGCAGAGGCTTCAGAGGAGCAGCGTTAAAGCTCCGTGCCTCCAGCTGCTCCCCACTCCTGCCGCACACCGCTGGAGCTAGCCTGGGCAGTGGACAGCAGCGGTCACTGTGACAAGTTTCCAATAAATTCAACAATCCGTGTACTCCTTGTTCTTCCAATAATAACGTCTAGGGCTAACCTATTCTGTAAACTCATTTTGGAAGCCTACTGGACCTGTGTGTCAAGTTCCCCAAATGCATTTTGTGACAATTAATAAATGCAATTGCCAAGTGATACTTTCCAATACAAACTGATGCCTTTTTAAAGTAACACAACAGCTAAGGATGTTTTCGAGTATCAGTGATGCTGTTTGTCCAGTGGTAAAATAATTTGGAACTTCAATCCCACTGATTTGCCATTCCAGTCTTTGCATTGCGGCAGAGAAGGGGACACTGCAGTGTTGGCATTTTTAGGACATTACAGTAAAACTGAAGATGTGCTTGGGGAAAAGGGAAGGGATTATGACTCCACACCTTCATATAGCATGCCGTTCCAGGGACAGGTGTGAATAAAACTGCCCATTGGAGCAGCCCTAGGCCATTCCTAGGGGAGCTAAATACTCCGTGTTTTTACAATCAGTTTTGTCTTTAAAATCAAGAATGGTGACTTTTGGCTTAGTATCTAAGGGGACACCTTGGACTGGGAGATGGGTAATGGGGATCCCACATCAGCTAGCACAGCAGGAGCTGGTAGTATTACAGTGGCCATCTTGACTCTTCCACCCTCTTGAGGGGTGTCCCCAACAAGTACACATCTCCCTTAGCAATGGTTGGACTCCAGATAAAAACTATGTTTCTCGGGGGATCTCCTGGCCCTTCTTTACATGTTATAAGCTTTCACCAATTAAATAAAGGGCCATTCTTTGGTTGGGATACTACAAATTTAGGCTGTGCAAATTTAACTTATACAAATAATGTTTCTCCAGACCATGCCCGTGTTAAATTACTTCTGTCAATTGGCATTACGTTTGTTACACCAGGCAGTTTTACACACTCACGGGGACTGAATACTGTAGCATAATTGGGTTCATATTGATCTGGTGCATACAGTGGATCAAAAAGCGGATCCCACTGAAAAAAATAACATGGCTCAGTACCACTATATTCCTCAAAGGTTGTATTCTGGGTCCCGGTTCACCTTCACTACTGTCAATGGTAGGATGAGGGAGCTTGATGCATGACAAAATTGTCATGTCTGCCTTTGGGCGTGTCAAGTTACAGGACTTCTGCTATAAAGACAAATTACAGAGTGCATTAGGGGGAAGTCCATAGGTTCAGGAAGCTCCACACGCCATGGCAGTGACTTCCCAATCTACCGAAACTCCCTTTTCATCAGCCCAACATGTAACTAAAAACAATAGAGAGGTTACATTGGTCATAGTAAAAGTAAAGGATAAATTCACAAACTTTGTTCAGTAGATTCAGGTAATGCAACACATACACCTTGGTCACTATGATTCCGTACTTTCATGAACCCTTTGATCAGTTCCCAGGTGAGGTTCCAATGAATCTCACTGCTAGCGGTCTGCCCTGCTGAGCACATGCACAGGGTAAATAACCATATGAACATAACCAATGTATTATAACTACCTTTTCCAACAAACTCAGTATCAGAACAGTGAGCCACAGTCCAAACCAAAGACTTCTCATGGTTCCAAGCAGTTTTCCCATTTAATCAGTCACCTCTATGTTACGATGTTGCTTCATTTGACAGAATAATTCCACACAAAGAAGCATCTTCAACTTTGAGGGCAGGCGTTTGAGCTCCAGTGTCTACTAAATCGGTTATAGGAACTTTTGGGAACCAAGACAACAGGTTATTAACAAGCCTCCTGAAGAATTTTTGGTAATCCTTCTCAGGAAAAGACACCCTCTATTCCCTGTCTCACCTACTGAGGACAAAGGAAAGGGTTTCCCACCATATCCCTGCTCTCTGGTTCTAGCTAAAGAGGGCTGCAGCAGGGACAGTAAAACTTACTGTTCCCTCTTTTTTTGACTCACCCCTGCCCACAGAGATTTGACCAACAACCACTTGGAAATTACACTGATTTTCTTGCACCCACTCCAAGCCTGGAGGGGATGGTTTAGCACCAAACTCATTCAATAGATCAGTGAGACTTTGGGGATTATCTTCTGTATTGCAACGAACACAGGAGTGCTGTTCTCAAGGGGCACCTTACATAAGTTAATTACAATGTCCCACTCTGCACACCCCACGTGGTATCTTGTTTTAGACATTTCTTATTACACCTCACCTTCAGGGGCACCTTTGTGAAAAACCAATTTAATTTCTATTTATGCCTCAACATTGTCCAGATTTTAATTACTGCAGGGGCTGTACGCGTGCAGGAGGCAGCTGAGACACGTGATGGGGCAGAACAAGCTGACATTACAGTCTCTAAGCTGACAGCCCCTTCAGAAAATGACGGGAAGCTCTGTCCCTGGGCAGACCTCGCCTGGCAGCCCATCAGGGGAGGAAATTTCCACCACTGGGCTGCAAGCGACTCCCCTGCAGGCAGGGAAACCCTGCTGCCCGGGAAAAATTCCCCTGACTGGCCAATAGTCGTCCGCAAAGGAGCAGACCATGGGAAGAGCTTTAGCACATAAAAAGCTGTTAACTCCACCATAACGGGTTCCACCGTTTCGGTTTTTGGAGGGGGTGGAAGCTCTCCTGGACGACGTTCAGCTCATTCGGCTGCCCCCCTCCCCCGTTCGTCTTTTGTCCCTGCGGTCCTGCTCCGTCCCTGCCTGTTCTCCCTGTCTGCACCCTGCCTTGGCCGCTTCTCCTGCACGCTGCGGCAATAGCGCGTCGCCGCGCCTCGACCCTGCTTCGCTGCTCTTCCCGCCCTGGCCCGGCAGCTGCCTGCCCGCCGCGATCGCGGCACGACGCTGTCCCCGGTTCTGATCGCTGCCGCGATCGCGGCACGACGCTGTCCCCGGTTCTGATCGCTGCCGCGATCGCGGCACGACGCTGTCCCCGGTTCTGATCGCCGCCGCGGTTCCGCAGCCTGTGCTCCCCGGGCCCGCCGCCCAACCCCGCGGGCCAGGCGCTGTGTGCCGGCCATGGAGGCCGCGCTCTCACGGCAGGGAGCCCACACGCTGCCCCCCGGCGTTGTGGTGGTAACGTTCTGTCCCTGTCGTCTCTTTCTCTCTTTTCCCCTCTCTGTGTAACTTTTCTATCCCTCTCCAGTCAGGACCATACCCTTGCTTATCAGTAAACAGTTCTCAGGTGTAGTATTTGTCTCGCTTGTGCTTTATTTCGTCCGAGAAATACGTTAAATAGAATTGCTGTGTGATTCCCTCACGTAAGCAAAATGCGACAACCTTGAGTCAATCACAAAGGGGTGGTCTCCGAGGGGTACCTTACTTTAATTAATTTCCATATTTCACCCCTTACCTCAAGAGAATTACCTTATGTTAATTACTTATTACAAAAAATGTGATGAATCATAACAGTATTCAATTAACATTTTGGAACCAACACTCTCTTTTTAGGGAATCCCCTCTTCATGGCCAGGAAGATGTTCCAATATGCTTAAGGTGAGGAAAGGGAAGTTTTGCTTTAATCCACAATTGCGGACATGAATTAGCTCTCTCCCAAAAGTGAGATTAAAACAAAAACAAGGTTAAATCTTAGGATCCAAAGTGATAATTCAACTTTTTTTTTTTTTTTTTTAAATAAAGGAGTAAAGAAAGACAGAAAATAGGTAAGTAGGAAAATGCCGAGAATGATGAGGAGCACAGGAAAGGGGTTACCCCCACCACTGCTCCAGTGCTGGCCCCCAGAGTGCCATCGGGGAGATCTCCATGGGTGCCATGGGGCTTTCCCCGGGGTCCCTCCCAGAGCTGCCCAGCCAGGGAGCAGAGCCACAGCAGCAGCACCAGCGGGATGGGGCAAGAGCAGCCTCGCAGGAGCAGCCAGGGCAGCCAAGACAGCAAAAACTCCCAACACTTTGTAGATTTTGCACGTTGAGCACTTGCTTATAGAGGGCTTTGAGAGTGACAACTTCACGTCCACTTCACAGCAACAGCACATCCATGGAGAACTTCACCTCTGCTCCCTTGAAGTTCATTGCCTACTCCTTGGTATCCAGGCCAAGTTCACCTGATGGATCAGGAAGTTTATTGCTCTCTCACCTGATGGACCTACTACAAGCTGTTTTAGTGACCTTCAAATAGGGTGTCTCATTTTCTAAAATAAAGCCATTTCTAAAGTTTTTATTCAAAACTTTAACTTTCAAACCTTCATCTACCAAGAGGCAATGGAGAAGCATTCCTTACTTTATACTTGTTCATTACAGCTGCAAAATCTGACAGGTTTTTTACAGGAAAGCAGAATGGCTGTGTTTGAGGTGCTCACCTTGATATTAAGAAAGTGACTTCAAAATCAGACATTCGGCCTCACAGAACTTTGGACTTTGTAAAAATAGCTTTGTGTTTGTCAGTGAACGTAGATAAAGACCCAAGAGGACTGAAGAGCCCTATTCTCCTCTGCTGAGACGCACATTCATAAGGTCTTTCTCACCACTTTCCCTTAGCCCTTCAAGGCAAGGGTATTTAAAATTCAGGCAATGAAAACAATACCTGGAGTATTATTAATGCAATAATCAGTTAATACTGACTAATAATTAAGCAGGCTAATGAAAATGTATCTAATTACATTGCTCATCAAATTAATGTTCTGATGCTGTCATTTTGTTTAAAAAGCACTTGTCTTCAAAGCAACAGCTTGGTGAGATTTTCCACAACCAAGCCTGTACTTCAGACCTGGTGTTTGCTTGACCTTTCACATCTACAAAACCCTAAAATCTGGAGTAAAGTGAGTCCCAAACCCATTTAAGTTTGCTGAATTGGGATGTGGCACTGACACTGCAGAAATCACAGCCCAGTGCAGTATTACACAGGCCAAAGCCAGGCAGTCCTGTGCAATCTTGCAGGATGTTAACGTGCAGTCTCAAAAAAACTAAGTATCTCAGCAGAAAAGAAAGCAGGCTCAATGAATTTCCCAGAATATTGGTTTTGAAGTACTACACCTGTCTCCCATTCTCTGGAGAGATATCATATTATTATATATGGCAAAGTCAATGTGCATCTTAAAGGATTAAGAGACATAATGCAATATTGAGACAAAAACAGGATCTGTAAATTGGGGGTTTTAATGGTTTTGCTGAACAAGCTCATAGCCAATAAACACTGTTTCCAGTAACTGTAGTGACTGAAATATAATTGAACATCTGTATAACTCCCAGTTAGTCCTCTCTCAAAAAAACTACTAACACAAACTATCAAAGGGACAACACCACAATTGAGAGAAAAATAAATTAAAAGGCCGTAAGTACACCCATTGATAGGAAGTTCCTTCAAAGTTGCGGCCCTGAGACAACTAACACAGTACAGAAGAGCAGTGTAAGCCACTGAGCCAGAACAGACAAATAATAGATAAATAAAAGAACTCAAAGTTCCTGTGATAAATCCATATCTGGATAACCAAAGAAACAGACTTTTTGCAGAGTATCAGTTGAATGCTCCATCCCAAGTCAACATAATTCAAGAAGTATAAAGTCCAACACAGAAAAACAGCAGCAAGCATATCTAGGGATTCCCCATCCCTGGAGGTGTTCCAGGCCAGGCTGGATGGGGCCCTGACCAACTTGGGATAGTGGAAGGTGTCCCTGCCCAGGGCAGAGTTGGAACTGGATGATCTTGAAAGTCCCTTCCAGCCCAAACCACTCTGTGATTCTGTGATTCCAAATACATGGCCTAGACAGATTAAAAAAATAGGCTCCAGCCTTGAGCATTTCATGATGCACAAAAATGTACATTACAAATACGCATTTAAGTCTTTCCTATTCAAAGCCTGCTTAATCAAAATTTTTTCCATAGCATAGCTAGAATCTCTAGAGAGTTTTTATTTGTTATTTGTGCAGGTAATTTAAGCACTTTTTGCTCCTTTATGGTAATAACTATGTGCCTGATTATTTCAGCAACCAGGAAAAAAAAAATCTAATCAGAAATGTCAACTGAGCACAATGTTATAGCTGAGTCCACTAAACCTACCTAAATAAGTTCTTAAAACCAACAAGCTCTCACCATTCTACATCTGGAAATCAGATGAAAGATACAGTAATATTACTGTGCACATAATGCAAACATGTAGCTACACAGGAAAAAGTTACCTGTTTTTCCAGGTTATTTTGTGTAATTATGTACAGGAAAATCTGGAACTGACAAGCAAATAGATGACTGCTGAAATTTGGAACAGTAACTTCAGATAATCCTTAAGACTCTACAGGACACCATCAGCCTTCATATAAACCCAGATTAATTGAAAAACGTTTAACAACATGTGAAAGGATAAACACCTAGAAACATTACACTAAAACATACAGCTTAGCCTGAAAACTCTGATCTCATTGGTTACACCCAGAGAAGTTGAACATCACTAAAAGATGCATTGTAATGAATCTTTTCTCCCTGCAAGAAAACATTGAAAAGACAAAGCCATCACAAAAAAAATCCCCAAGATTTTACTTTATACATCAAATCCATCAAGAGTTTTCACACTTAAGAATATTTTATGCAATATTTCATCCTCAATAAAATTTTCCACCGTTACTATAAAAACCTTTGCAACTTTCAAATTACTGACTTAGGCAATTTTGGTTCAGAGTGTATCAGTTATAGTGTCTTCTAAAATATTTATAGCAAATAGTAAGTAGAAAGAAATGGTTTCATGTGTAGTAAATAACTTAATATATTCTGTGCAAGGTTAAAACTTAATAAAATACCTGCTCTGGCAAACTGAATAATCACCTCCATGCAGATCACTCTGCTACTTCAAATTAAAAAAAAAAGAAAAATCAGTCTTCTTTGAATTAAAATGTCTCCATCAATAGGCTAATTTCTACAAAAGATAACAGAACTAGTGCTCAGTGCACTTAAACCTTTCACAAGCAGTAAAAATAAACTTCATAAACATATATACCATGTATAAATAAAATAAATCCTGCATCTTCCCACACTTCAGGTATACACTGCTAACTTGGCCATGTTCAAAGTATCCATAGTTGAAAAAACAAAATACATATATATAGGCAACCAATACATTCCTTTAACCATTTCATCTCTGCAAGGAACTGCTGTATATAATTTAACATTTCATTTCAACAATATCTAGGATCTTCATAAGGAAAAATAAAGAAAATGGGAGAATGTATTGTTCAATTTCATATCCCTGTTTAGTTGTGATGTTTCAGAAATTGTAATTAGTTAATGCAGCTGAAACTGATCATAGATGTTTAAAAAAAACCCCAAAAACACTGAATGAAAGGGAAGTTATGAATAATTAATCCATATACTAAAGGCCAAACTATTTATTTAAGGGACTCTGTGCTGAACTGAGTTTCCATGACCAATAAACTTACTGGTTGTCTTGGTTCACACATGTCCACTGCATTTCTTGTCTGTGCTGTGTCAGCATTCTGGACTGCTCCGCCAGGTAATTAACAGCAACTGTCATTAATTTGTCATACTTCTTAATTCAGTCTTCCACAGATTTCTTACCGTTTGCAGTTTAGTGAAAAAAAGTATTAAAAATGTAAGGGGAGAAAAAAATGATGGGTTTTTTCTCAAGCTCCGATACTATAACATACATTTATTTTCTCAATTATTTTATTGCTTGGGGACCCATCTGCTATATGGTACCTCAGTCTGTAACAGCCTAAAGAAAAAAATAAATGCCCTGTTGAATAAAGCCTTAAAATAAATTGTAACTGCATGACACCCAAGAAAGTAAAGGCAGTCTAAACTCTGTACTACAGATGAACAAAGAATTCCCATACTTTCTCCAGTTGTATGCTCATAGTGCTCACTGACCTTTTTTCATACTGTACCTCTTAAAATCCTTTTTAAAAGAAATACCACAATTGCAGAAATTTTTAAAATTTTACTGTTCCTAGAATCAGTTCTGGTTTAATGAACTAGTTCATTACACCTGACAGCTGATGGCAAAAAAGCACAAAATTTTAAGGTAGTAACTCAATTTATAATCAAAGTCATTCTGATACAAGAAATCTGCCAAGCCAACCATAAAGGTAGAGAATACCAGAAGCTGGTTTAAAGTTTTTTAATCCATGAAAGTTGTCTGAGTCTAGCTCTTATATGGACCATAGTTTTTAGTTACTTTAGCATTGTTTTTTAAAATTCAGTTTTGTCTTCCATCTGAAAAAGCTTAGTGACTAGAACTGAAACTCGCTCCAAACCCAGGAAATTAATTTAGCTGTGCTCAGCCAGACGTAGCAGAGCTTCATCTTCAGTCAAGATTTCTCTGAAATGACAGTATTACACGTCTCTCCCAAAACCAACAAATGAACTGGTGATGCAGATTTGGATTAAAATTTAGTTATTTCCTATTTAGTCCTTTATCCTAACTTGTAAAACTCAGAGAGTCTCAACATAAAACATCAAATAACAGCTATTAAGTCATCAAAAGCTCAATGTGCAAAGGACAGGAACAGTTTCCACTGGGGACAGGAAAAGCCTGAAGAGAAAGAACTCGCAGAGAAAAGAGGAAAAGCCTTCTACAGTTTTCTGTGATAGCAAGGGCTAGAGATGATTAAAGGCAGACTCTGGAACTTCTGAACACTTCTGTCAGCAGATCTTCTTCCAGAAGGGCCAAGGCATCGCTGCTCTGCAACCTTTGGGGGAGCAAGATGGAGACTGGATGTTCTATCCAAGTCCCTCCCAACTCTACTTTCTGTGATCTCTTTAGAATCTCTTCTACAAACATGGACAGGAAAATTCATTAATTGCAGCAGGAATAGTTGTTTAAAAACTCCGTACTGAAACTGAGAACAAACTAACTGAAATCCTACTTTCTCCAGGAAATCTGCTTTCCCACTAGGTCAAATAGGAAGCTTTCTAAAAAATGTTACGCTAAAAAAGCTTATCATAAAGCAGTATTATTAGCTGAAGCTAACTTATCTTAATGGCATAAGATAATAACATAAAAAAACATAACATTCACTCTTGGTTAACTAGGAATTTTAAAATAATTTAGGTTTTACTGACTTAGATCTCAGCTACAAAAAGGACATCAATGTGTTTCGCAGCTACAGACCACACAACCTCACCTCTCAGTGAGAAGAAAGATGACAGAGTAAAGTATGATGAAAAATATAAGGTATAATTTTTTAGTAATGCTGTGTCACATCACACATCTCCTGTCTGTGATGAAATGTGCAATTTTTCAAGTTCTAAACTTTGAATATATTACTATGTCAACCATTCATAAGATCAAGGAAACACCAAGTACCAAAAAGCGTCTCATTAATCTAAAATTTTAAAAGAAAACTCTAGTGTTACTGGTAAAATTAAATACCATTCCTACAACTTTTCAGCAGGTGAATGACTAATACAACCACCAGAACTAGCATGCACATTTTTCTCATCAAATATTAAAAGCGTAGTATTATTTTATTTTTTTAACGGGTAGTGATCTAGCACTCAAAGTAGTCTGCAGATATAAATGCTTCTATACAGATGGGACACAGTCTTTTCTTACATATGAATTTATTACCAAAACCTCTTAGTGCAAAAATACTGACACAATTTTTAAAACATTCCAGTCTAATAATGCAGTTAATAATAAAGAAGTAACTGGTATTTGTCTAAAAATTACTAAGCAAGAAGTTCTGAAATATAACACAAAAGATATCTTTGTAAAAAAGATAGCACAGCCTTTCAAATACAGAACATTAACCACAGCCCTTCTGTCTCGTTGCTTCTGAGTCTGGAAAACTGCACTTTCACTGTTTCTTTCAGCATTTCAGGTAAACTCTGATCCTACTTTAAAGTTAGTCTTCATGGTGCATTCATCTGTGCTTTCAGTTATTTTGTGAATCACAAAGTAATTAACCTTTATTCCGTACATTCCTCGTTCTTTGACAAGCATGGCATTTCTCCCTCAAGCATTTCCTGAAAAAAGCATTGCTACTGTTCTGTTCCCAAAAATGTATAAAAAGACATACTGCTAAAGGTATACCAAAACACGAAAGTGTAAGGACAGTCAAGGAAAAACTCAACTCCGCAACTTCCCTGCCATATTCCTTCTTGGTAATTAGGTCAGAAAATATCCTTTACAGAACATTCCGGTCACTGCCAGGAGTCTCTTGAGAAACAGCTCCTCTGAACACCCACCAAGGAGCATCAAAGACAATGGCAGGAGGGGAAACAGAGATCCACCCTAAGAGGGTACTACCAGGCCTCTCTGGGGGCTTACACTGTACCATGAGCAGGACAAAAGCAAGGACAGCGCCAGTGTGCCCACCAGGCCTTTGGGACCCGCGGTGGCACCATGCCCAGAGGCCATTGTGACATGGGTCCGTGTCATGTCCCTGGGCGCTCCAAATCCCTCATGTGGTCACTCCCAGGAGAGCAGCTCTCTGAGGAAGCAGCAGCTTCTCTGGAGGCAGCAACTCCCCTGGGTGATTGTGGCCAGTGTTCATCCGAGCACTCCCACAATGCCGAAGGAGCAGCAGGAGAATGCCCACGGGCAGCCCCGCGAGGGGCAGCCACTGCTCTACCAGCGGCAGCAGGTGAGGGACGGGGATGGAGGGAGAGGCTGCAGTGGGACCCGGGGAAAGCCCTGGGGCAGAGACAGCCAGGCCTGGCACCAGGCCTTGCTCTGCGGAGGGGCCAGCGCTGGCATGGGCCAGTGTTGGCATGGGCCCGGCACAGCAATGCCCCAGGGACAGCGAGCACAGCTGGGAACCCAGCCCAGCCTGGCTGCCGTGGCCAGCACCTGCCTCGGGGCCAGGGCCGGGCTTGCCGGCACGTGGGGGACACCGTGCCCGCACAGCCGCCTCCATCCTGCGCCTCCCCCTGCTTCCCACAGGCGACCCACAGGCAGCCACAGGAGGCAGTGCAGGTCACCTGGACCACCGTCACGCCCATCCCTGGGTCTTTCCCCAGAGGCATAGCACGTGCGGTGGGCCCTGTGGCCAGTGGCCTCCAAGAGCTTGTGCCACCTTCACGCCGGGGCACTCTGGTTGCTGGTGGGGCCTGGGTAACGCCTTCCCTGGCAAGGAGAAGGGATGGGCTCTGGCATGGGTCAGCAGCAAGGCAGGACCATCGCTTGCCACCCGTGCAACCCGCACGCACTGTGCAGATGTGCACAGGGACCCAGCCAGCGTGGAAGCACCTGGGGCACTCTGAGACAGAGGAGATCATCAAGGTGCAGGAGGAGCATGGTGGCAACACCTGCAGTGACCTGTTTAGAAACCTCGCCCCGTATCTGCGTGAGAACAGGTCCGTCAGCTCCACCTCAAGCACTTCCAAGTGGTTGAGGGCCCGCCAAGGGGCGCAGGGAACGCGTCGGCCGGCCGAGCAAACTGCGCGTCGCAAGCAGCTGTGCCCGGAGGATGAGGACGCTTTGATGCATCTTCTGCGGAAAAAGATAGAGCAGCTGGAGGAGCTGGAAGACAAAGTGTATGAGGAGAGGTTTAGAGCCATCTTCTCCTCCCTGGACAACAACGAAAGCCACACGACGTCCAGCTGCGTCTGCAGGGATCCATCGAGTCCCACCCTGGAGCCAGCTGCAGGTCCCTCGGTGCCGCACGGCACTTGCAGAGTGCGAGGAACGAGACAACTCTTAGAAAAATTAAAATAATTTATTAAAACAGAAAAATTGAAAAATTATAAAAATCAGGAAAATATCAAAATTTGGGATCCTAGCAGCTCAAGTGGTATTTCCGGGAACGCAGGGATTAGAGATCTTTGGGCTTTTACAGCACTGGCCTCCAGTGGAAAACCTGCAGTGCTGGGCTGACTTTTAGCTAACCTAAAAGTCAGGGAAAAATTATTGAAGACTCCTAAATAGGAGCAAGGCTTAAGTGCCCAGCACTGGCGCCCACTACAGCTAAATCTGCAGTGGTCTGCTGCTGCTCTGAGGCTGACTCACTATTTTATCGTACCCTTGCTCCACCCCAGTCCGCCTACAGACCGCCCATGGCACACCCCTTTGGTCCTAAGTGATTGGTGCTTCCCTTTTGACAGATTATCTCTGTCTACCAATAGCTCGTCGTTGTCAGGGGGGTAGTAGCAGCTGGAGTAAGAGTGGTAACATGTCCTTATTAAGATTCAGGTTGCCATGGAGCTTACTTACAGACCAACGGCTAAAGGTCTAAAACTGGCTGTTGGCTGTTAGAAACTGGGGTTTGGAGCTGGTTCTGAGCAAAGTAGAAACCCTTAAAATAAATATTAAAATACATCCAACACATCTTAAAACATTTGCAAAAGTATACAGAGAACATGAGAAAAACAACTCTTTTTAAAGTTGGAAAGGGAATTTTAACTGGGACACTTTTAACTAGGGGATTTTAACTGGAACTGGTGCAGATAAACTGCTTTGACCAAGTGAAAACGCTAATAGCAGAACTTGATATTTGTACCTGGACTGATGGGTGAACATTAACACTCAATTAAAGTTGTGTAACCCAAAATTAACTAATCAAAACACTTAACATGCAAAGACCAAGCTAATTAGGGAGTTCATGTATGACACAGAGGGACCAAAGATGCCGCAGGAGAGACAGAAAGCTCCTCAGAGCTTGTGTCTCTTGACCAGTTGTTGGCCGACCTGTGCCCCGTCTCCGATGACTCGCTGTCCTGCGACGCTCTCATCAGGGAGCTGTGGGAGGAAGAACAGCTCCCTGACAGAGAAGCGGCAGGAGAGAGGGACAGCGAGCCAGAGAGCGCCTCGTCTCTCCCACCTCAAGACGAAGAAGCAGGGACACCAGTTTCTGCCCAGGACAGCGATCCCTGCGACGAGGGGCACAGTGAGCCTCTCCCCACGGCACCGCCCCAAGAGCCAGAGCTGTTTGCGGTTTGTGCCTCGCCTGCCGATCCCGCGGACGAGGCCGACGCAGCAGGCATGGAGGCTGGCCGTGCCCAGGCCGCCCCTCCCCAGGCAAAGCCCTGCCGGGATGGGGCGCCGGCAGGAGCTTGCCCGCTGCCTGCCCAGCCCCTGGCACGCAGTGGCCCTTCTCCCCCCGCTGGCATGGCCACTGTCCCGCGGCCCCCGGCCCCACGGCGATGGCGCTCCATCGTCAAGACGGCCCGGCGGGCTCCGCGCCGGCTCTTCTCTTTCAGCTGCCTCAGTACGCAGCTGGAGGAGTGAGCCCCACTGCCAGCACCAGGACGATCCCCAAAGATGCCGGCTCACCCTGAGGACGCCCAGCTCCCAGGGGCAACGGCAGCGACCGGAGGCACCAGCACTGGAGAGGGAGACAAACACTGGAGGCACCGATGCATGCATGGATGGTGCCCAAGGCAACCAGTTGCCAAAGGTAGGTCCTGCTGCTGGCCCCAGCCCTTCACTCCCAAGATAACAGCAAGGCAGCCTGGTCAGGGAGAGCCACCTGAGGAAAGATTGCAGCGCTGTCTTTGTAGAACCCCACAGAAGCTGACTTTAGGCCCGGGCTGCACTGTGGGAGTGCATCCCCACCCTGTCCCCAGGCTGCCTTAGGAGCTGAGAAATGCTCCTTGGGCCTCTGCATTGCAGGGAAATGAAGGCCCATACTCCTTTCACATGGCAAATAGGAAAATGCTTCCCTGGATACCCACAGGACGGACTGGAGAAAGGTGTTAACCCTGGATGAATGACCCAGGGTTCTCACCTCCACAAGAACCACCGGCACCCCCAGTGCAGAGAATCGCAGGGCGAGGAAGGACTGACAGGACGCTGCTGGAGCCGAGCATCTTGGAATGTCTTCTGTTTTATCCCTTCCCCATCTCACCCCACCGCCGATCTTCCCCCTCTTTCCTTCTCACCCTCCTCTTTCCTATCCCTATCTCTCTACCCCATATTTATTGTTAAATACAATCCCTCTTGTTGACTTTAGTAGATGGTCCCCTTGGCACCTTAATTTGGCCAGAGGCGCCTCTCCCTAACCGCATCTGAACAGGGGCACACATCTGCACACAGCACTTGAGCTGTGGCCTCCCCAGTGCCCAGCACAGAGGGACAATCACCAGCCTGGTCCTGCTGGCCACACTATTGCTGACACAGAATGCCAGGAGGCCACCAGCCTCCTTGCCCAGCTGGGCACACGCAGGCTCACATTCAGCCGCTGTTGGCCAGCACCTCCCGGGCCTTTCCTGCTGGGCAGCTTTCCAGCCACTCTGCCCCCAGCCTGGAGCACTGCAGGGCCTTTGTTGGGACACGACGGCAGGACCCAGGCCTTGCTCTTCATGAACCTCATCCCATTGGCCTCACACCATCCAGCCAGCCTGTCCACATCCCCCTGCAATGCACGTCAATATCCCCACCCACCTTGGTGTGGTCACAAATTTACTACTGAGGGTACACTCAGTATCCTTGTCCACATCAGCTGTACATATGCTTAACATGACTGGGCCCAGCAGCCACCGCTAGTGACCGGATGCCAAGTGGGTAACTGGTCTTACTGTTGACAACTGAGGCAAAGAAGGCATTAAGTACCTCAGCCTTTTCCTGAGGGAGAGGCTGCAGAGACAGCCAGGCCTGGCACCAGGCCTTGCTCTGCAGGGGAGCCAGCACTGGCATGGCCAAGCACAGCAATGCCCCATAGGCAGCAAGCACAGCTGGGAACCCAGCCCAGCCTGGCTGCCATGGCCAGCACCTGCCTCGGGGCCAGGGCCGGGCTTGCTGGCACATGGGGGATACCGTGCACGCACAGCCGCCTCCATCCTGCTCCTCCCCCTGCTTCCCACAGGTGACCCACAGGCAGCTGCAGGCAGCAGAGGGAACAGCACAGAGATGGTTTTCTACAGGCTCATCCTGGACCAGAACCTGTCATCGCAGTATTTGGGAGCCAGAAGGGCCCTTGTGGCCAAGAAGGCCAATGGGATCCGGGGGTGCATTAGGAAGAGCATTGCCAGCAGGTCAAAGGAGGTGATCCTGTCCCTTTACTCAGCCCTAGAGAGGGGTATCTGGAGTGCTGTGTCCAATTCTGGGCTCCTCAGGACAAGAGTGACATGGAGCTCCTCAAGTGTGTCCACTCAAGAACAACAAAATATGATTAAGGAACTGGAGCATCTCTCTTACAAACAAGCTCTGGGAGCTGTGCCTGTTCAGCCTCAAGAAGAAACATCTGAGAGTGTTCTTTATCACTGTCGCTCAGCGGTGTGTCAGAGGACAGAACTTCTCAGTGGTGCCCAGCAGCAGGACAAGAGGCAACAGGCAGAAACTGATGCACAGAAGTTCCACCTGAACGTGAGGAATAATTTCTTTACTGTGCAGTAACCAAGCACTGAACAGTTTGTTCAAAAAGGGTGTGGAGTCTCCCTCACTGGAGATACTCCAGCACTGACTGACTGGACACAATCCTGTGCCATATGCTCTATGATGACCCTGCTTGAGCAGGGAGATTGGACCAGACAACCCACTATGGTCCCTTCTAACTTGACGCATTCCATGATTCGTTGACATTACAACACAGACTCACCCTGGAGTGGACAAAGTCTTATTTAAACAAATCAAAGTCACCTTCCACCTCCTTCTAATGGAGGACAAAAAACATCCAGCATCCACTGAAGGAAGGTAACATTGCAGGACACAAGAAATCCATGAGATTTCTGGATTGTGGAAAGGGTAGTTTTTTGTCACAGATCTTGGACAGGCCTACTTTCTCTAATCTTTTGGAAACTTCCCTCTATCTAAAGAAGCACTGTTGTTGTATGTCAAGTTACTTTTACCTCGGTAAAACACATACTTTTTGCACTGATCTGCTTATCCAGCATTTACAAGTAACCAGAGTATTTTTGGCTGCTCTTTTATCAAGAAGAAAGATGGATGTCCTTTCGTTAAGGCTATAAAAATTAGTTTCTTGTACTTATGAGTCAGAGCGTTCGGAAGCAACTTACTCCTTTTTCTCATAATGGAGCATTCAGCTTTCATCAGCAGTGCTTCCACTAACAATCCTAAAACCAACAGCCTAAAAAAACCATGATGAGTCCTTAAAAGGAGTCTGGCAGCAATAATCATCTCTTAAATATAGATAGACCAGATAAATGCTGAGCTGGCCACAAATTTTCAGACAAACAAGAACTTGCCAATGATGGATTTTTGAAACTAAGAGGAATTGGGCAGTGGGACAACCAATCATTTGCAGGATTTCTCTTGCAATATCACAGTGCCAAGTTCTGCTAGAAAAAAATGTAGCAGGGAACTCAAGGTTCCTGGAAGAGTGCATGTGGATGCCAAAATTTAGGTGTCACTGTCAGAGGACATTCAGAAAAAAAGTTCTGAGACCGTATTCAGTTAACTCATGACCTGAAAGAAATCTGACCCAGTAGTCCATCAATCTTCTTTAGAAGACCAGGATGAAGAGAAAGGCCTTTGTGATGTTAGGCAGAGCATGCAAAAATATGGCCCATATCTGCAAGGTGAGAGTCATGTTCCTCCTCTTTTCCAAAGACTGGGGTTCATAGGTGTTAACTTGTTCCACAGCATTCAGGAAGTACAGGACTTGTTCCCTTGGATCCCTTCATAATTGTCAATGTTCTATACCAAACAGATCACAAAAAAAAACCACCAGAGAAACCAGACACAGCCTGTCAAGGAATGTTTTGCAAATTAAATTTCCACTTTGTCTAAGTACATTAAAAATTTCAGCCACAGTTGCCTAAAAATTGATAATTTCTATGCACACACAGGTGGAACTCTTGATGCGTGACTCCAATACACAGAATTGCATACCCCTTTACGAAGTCAGTAATGTTTTCAAAGACTAAGTAATGTTTTAGGCTTACCAAGTTTCTCATATAACTTCATATCTCTTTTAAATCTCAGTTCAAATACAGGGATTCTCCCAGTTATTTGCTTGAGACTTGTAGGCATTTACATGCTCCCAAAACCAACGTCATCCAGAACATCTCAGTACAAGGGGATACGAACTGCTGTGGGCCATGCACACTCGTCGGTAAGTGAGTGATGGAAATTATTATTTCTTAAATGGAAAGCAACTAATATGCCAAGCAGAAGATGAATGACAGCAACTCAATCTACAAACCGTATCTTCAGGATTCTATCTGTTCTCAGTCAAGAAAATAGGAAACTGAGATACACAAATGCAAACGAAGTTTGTTTTGGGACTCCAAGCAGAAGTAAAACCCACTGTGAGAGGTGATGCTCTTTGCAAAAGGCTGTATATAATGTGTTCTTTGCACAACACCAAACAGAGGAAGGTATGTGCCGTATCACAGATACTCTTGGTAGCTGGAATTCAGTACACCCAAAGACAAACCCACAAAAATGACGTTTGATGCCACCACCTAAAGCCAACGTCTCATCCATAAAATAAAAGCAGAAAGTTGCATTTAAAATGAACATTACGAAATATGATTGGACGCCTCTTCTTCATATCTGAAAAGCAAAAGCAATGACCTAAGCCAAGCACCCTATGTCTTAACAATTAAATAGCTACACAACCTTCCTGAAGAAACAAATTCCTACCTTTTAATCTTTTCCCCTTAGTCAATCAATGTCATCTGCTTCAGCTAGGATGAGTTTCAGCCAACACTCTTAGCCAAAACCCAATTTCAGTGACACACTAATCATCTGAAAAACCTGACCATCTGTGTTGCATGAAAGAGAGACGTAAAAATGAGTATTAGCAGCATATTGATGAAACTGCAAACCAATCTGTCACAACCTCCTTTGCAGTCTCACATAAAAGGCACAGTTGGCAGGAATCTAAAAAATTCCATGAGAAAGCTTCTGGAAGAGAAGAAACAACTGCTTCAAATAACTCAGTTGTCTGGAAGAGAATAAAAAAAGAGTAATTAAAGCATGGAACTGCCAAACACTAAGATAACACGGAGACCTGGCAACCATCTCTCATGACCAGTGAAACCAAACAAAGCACTTGTGCTTCACATCCCCCATTGGCAATATAATACTATTAAGCAATAAACCCAGTGTGATTTCTGCATGTTTGGAGGAAGTAGATGAAATGTGTTTGAGAACTTGACAATGATCAAACTTTTTTACCTTCACAAAGGACTCCATAACACTCCATAATATAAAGAAGCAGGAACAGCTGTTCCTAATTCCCAGTGAGAATGCACTCCTGGCTCATACTAAACTTGGCATCCACTGTGACTAGAAAGACCATTTCATCGGAACTCTGCATTTCTCTCTTGCAGAACTTCTGAAATTCTTATTGGTCCCAGCCTCAAATTTCCCAAGATACTTCTGCACTCAATCTCTACCACTTACAATGTTTACTCAACACTCAAGTCTCATCCAGGAATTTGCTGAGGACACATTCTGTTTCACCATCTGGATTTTTGATGTATTGGATGGTATCAGCCTCAGCATCATCAAAGAATCAGCGATTTCTGCCAAGAAGACAAACAGGTCAGTGAAGCTTGAGCGAAGGTTGGTAACTCCACACTGACTGTGCTCAACTATGTTCTTCTCTTTCATACATCTGGAAAAGCGCCATCATCTCATCAGAAACTCCAGTGAGGCTGAGCAACCTATGCAACCCCAAATCTGCCTCCTTATCTTTGCTTTATATAAAATACTAATCTTTTTTCAGTCATCAGGAACCTTCCTGAGTCGCCAATCTCAAATATTTCGTCCCTTCAATGTGAAAAAAACCCCTGCCCTTCATCAGACTTCAAAAAAAAATTGCTTGCATCACCTCAAAAATCACACCTGGATGCCATCTATGGGAATGCTACTCAGCAATAAAGTAACACTTCCCTTCAGAATTCCCCTCTCTACCAAGACACTATTTCATGCCCTCCAGCATCATCTTTACAGATTTTTTGTGTTTTAATATAACTTCATCTTCAGACATTTTTTCTTTCTCTTTCTATACATTCCCAGGACTAAACACCAAGTTCTCCCATAAGAAGCTGGATATCTGCTTCATTTCTAGACACAATCAGGCACATCACAATTCTAGTATTGAATGAGAAAGATGAACTGCAGCATGATTCACATTTCTGGTGCAAAATTTGAGCAAATCCATGAAAAGCATCTGGATTTGCATTTGTTCACTCCTTACCATCTTCACTATTAGAAGACACAGACCACTTGCCTTCACTGATTACAACAAAAGTTATTGCCAAGAACACCAGTTAAACACGTAATTGCTCTATCAGCTACATAAAAACATCTGGATTACTTCAATGTTTTTGAAAGTTTTGTAGAAAACTGTGCACAAAGTAAAATTATTAAGTAACAAGCCACTGCACTTTTTTTAAAAAATAAACTCCTCAGCAAATTCATTAGATTTGACAAAGCCCGCTTAACTGAACAGCAAAAAGCATGAAAAATATTTTTTTAAAAATTCTTCTGAGCAGTCAAACCAAACAAACTTGGTTTTGGTATTATATATAACATCAGCAAGATGCTTCCTGATATACTGGATGACTTGTGACCATTTCTTAATTTTTGTAACGAAGTCCTTTGGTCACATGAAGCCCAGTAGCTCTGGGTCTTAATACAGAGCTTTTGTTACTGTAACAAACCAGGCATTCCCATAGCTCGGCATCCTACACTGGACAGCAGTACCTGTCTTAGGAGAAAGATGACAAGTAAGGCATGAAACAATTATCACTTTCATTTATACTCAGTATCCAACAAGTTTTTAGCACAGACACTGCCGTTGGATCATCTGGATAGCAGGCTATCTAGAAAATCCAATTTTCCATTTGTCATGTTCCATGTTGAACCTGTCTATTGTCATGGCCTTCCTAACATCTAGCAACAATGAATTCTACAATTTACATTATGCACATTGTGAAAACAAACTTCCTTTTGATTATATTAAAACTTCACCACAGCTGAAGAAATCTATTAATACTGGTGCTGTGTTCTTCCAAATATTAATATTACTACAAATCTTCCTACAAAAACAAAGTTAATTTTAGTTTCCATTTTTCAGGCAGGTGGGATATGTATTCCATGTCCAACATCTAGCAGAAATTCGATACATTCAATGACAATGATGATGCACTAAAAAAACACAGATATTTTTATGATTACAGTCTTTGTATAAAAATCAATATAGCTTTTTTTTTAATCTGTACCAAAAAAATTGAATAGCAAATTAAAATCTACCACTGCTGTCCATGAATCACAGAAGCCCCTTCCCCAGCTCCACAGCAGTAAAACCAGACTGAGTCATCTCTTTCCAGCATGGTGGATGATAACAAATCATCCCAAGCCCAGTACAACCATTGTTCCGAGCCTGTTACTGCTACTCATGGTCCCACAGTGCAATTCCCTGCAAACCTGACAGCACAAGCAGAACAAAAATACACCAAGGATCTCCAAAGCCCTGACAGCTCCACTACCACGCGGATCTGCGCTGTCTTCTCTGGTGTCTTTTTCAGTCATGCTGCAATGTTGCAGGCTCCTTTACAGGGCAGGCATTTCAAACAGAGTCTGTTCAAACGTGGGACCTGATGTCCTCACTCCAGTCACACTTTCAGCCTCTCCGTGCTCAGACAAAGCAAACAAAGCAGCCGAGTTCCAGGCTCTGTATTATCACTTAGCAAATATTTACCCTAAAGAGTCACAGAATCATGGAACACTCCAGGGATGGGGAGTCAGACTAAGAAAGCTGCAGAGGACCTTGAATCACATGCAGTTTAGGCCCAAATGAAGGCGTATCCAAGGCTTCCACAGGATACCCAGCCTCAGACAAGCTGTGGTGCCAGGCCACAGCCAGCCACGGCTGACACTCCACAGCAAAGAGCATCTCACGAACCCATGCTTGGAGCACAACACACGAATGTCCAGCCGTGGGAAACCTTTCATATCAAATGTCCCCATAACGCAGATGAATCTAATTTAGTACAATTCTGTTATTTCTCCAAAGGCCCAACACTAACCTCATCAGCATAATGACTTTCTACAGTACCAAGTACATGCCCACACACATTCATGCTGTACTTGGTGTCAATCTTTTACCAATCTGACATGAAATAAACCCCACTGAAATCAAACTGCTTAACAATAAATACCAGTAAAATGCAGTAACAAACCTCTTACAGTTTGTTTCACACCCAGACTTCAGAATATGTAATACTTGAGAAGTTATTGTATTTTCTTTCTGATTTTAATTTTCATGTGCTTTTCTGCATGTATCATTTCTTTGATTACCATGTCTAGCTTTGTTCTTTCTTGCAATGTATAAAAATGTGTTGGGATATTAAAATGTTACTACTAAGTGTGTACAGATGTATAGCTTCTATTTGAGCAGCTCGGGGACTGGTAACCATGGCACTGCTTCCAAGAATAGAATTATCATCTGTAACAGCACTCATGCTGTGGCAGTTGACAGAATGGTTATAAATATATCTATTAGCAGCCTGAGCTGAATCTTTAAACAGCACTATAGGGACAGCAGTTGGCTAAAAATAGCTTGACAATATTGCATTTGAACACTTGTCCTCAGAAACACTTTGTCACATCCACAGAGCGAATTTCAATTTTTTTTTTTCTGCATGAAGCTGAAAATGAACTTCTGTGGCACACAGGAGACAGACGGTGTGACATTTTTTTGACCTCCCTCCCCCCTAGAACACTACAAATAAAAGCACAACAGCAACAATCTTGAAAAGGCTGCTATAAAACATGAAGTGATGCCTAGAATTCAAAGTACATGAAGCAAGAGCAGAATCAAAAATGATTTTTCAAGGAGAGAAAAAACAGAACATATGGCAATCAAGAGCACACAAATAATCTGTGGGAGCTGCTGGAGTTCAACTTCATTCTAATACAATTCCATAGAACTGGAACAGGGAAATGATGGTTACCCAGTTGTTACTAACAACTGTATGAGACACCACTCAATATGAAGAAAAATTGTCTCAAAACATATTTCTAAATACAGAAGATTTAATGAATTCAGACATACATTCTCAATAAATACCTTTTGCTTGCTTTTTAATCCCAGTTGATACCAGTGCAGTAATGCTACTGTGACCAGTTCAGCCAGCTGATGAAAAACTAACCAGTATCCTGTATTATCAGGGAAATGTTTGCATTTCTATAAATTATCAAATAGAAATGCAGACCACTAATTTCCTAATAATTGTCTGTACACTGGAAAATGTGACTCATCCAAAAAAACCCAAAAAAGGTATGAATTGTGAAGGTCTCCACAAAGAAGTGCTTGCAGAGTAAACCATGTCAGATAGCATAAAATATTTTAGCTGAGTAGAAATCTCTGGAGGTTCTCTGATCAGCTCTCTGCTCAATGCAGGGCTAAATTACAGCAGGTTGTTTCATCAAGCCAAATTCTGAAAATGGAGATTCTGCAACATCTCTGAGCAGCCATTTTGTGTCTGAGTACCCTCCCTGTAAACAAGAATCACCCTAGTATGTGACCGCAGTTTCTTATGTTCCAGCTTGTTCCTACTGCTTGTAATCTGGGTGGTGCCCAGTGACAGACAGTGGGCACAGACTGAAACACAGGAGGTTCCCTCTGAACATCAGGAAACATCCCTCAGTTATCAACCTGTTTCCAGCACAAATCCAAACCACAGCCCCACACCAGCCACTATGAACAAACTGCAGCCAAAACCAGCACAGGGCAAGAGCACTGGAACAGGTTTCCCAGCAGGCTCTAGAGTCTCCCACCTTAAACATACTCAAAAGTCAACTGGACACGATCCTGGATGCTTGACTGCTTGAGCACGGTGCTGTCCAGATGTGCTTTCCAGTCTCAGCCATTCTGTGATTTTGTTATTATTTTTTTACTCTGCATTCCAAGATGAGCCCAGCTCCCTTCACTCTACACTCTGCCACCAGGTAACGCACTCAGCCTCTTCCACTTGGGGCTGCAGAAACCTCAGCACTCACCACATCAATTGTGGACCCTACTGCCCTCCACTGGACTGACTCCAGCATCTCCTTGTCCGTCTTACACCGAGGAACCCAAAACTCCCAAGTGCTGACCGGAGAGGAAGAATCATCCCCAAGCCTGCTGACTACACATTGCCTGGTACACCCCAGGTGGAGTTGGCCTTCACTGAAAAGGCACACAGACTCTGCTGACTCCTCTTCCATCAACGTCTATCCAGTTTCTTCTGCAAAGCGACTTTCTATCCAGTCAGCATCCAGCCTGTGCCATTGCCTAGTGCAAGGTAAGTATCTTATTTTATTTTACAAGCATATATATATATATATATATATGCATAAAGTTTCATTAACAGTGGTTTTGAAGGGTATTAGCTACATTAAAAATAAAAAATTAAACACAGCTTAAAATGCACTGAATTTGTGTCCTTCAGCAGTAAATGTAAGACCTTTCATGTACACCTCAAAATGCAAGGGAAAACAAGACTGTAGGAAAAGAAAAATTATCTCCCAGCCAAAACTAAATACAGCTTCTAAAAATGGTTTCTGTTACACCTTCCATCTTTCTTGAGGATTATTTAAGGATGAACTACAATTTAAATAGAACAACTGCCACCTGTTGTATCCTTTTTAAAGCTTGGTTTTGGTAAGGGAATGTAATCTGACATATAAAACTTAGATAATGAAAGTCAGTTCTATCGTAGTATTAGACTTGAATATTCAGGCTAGAAAATTAAGTTCTTGGGATAATTAGAATTGCTGTTTTCATAAGGCATATGGATCAACTTGACCATGGCAGTGAACTCGGGCTGCAAGGCAAAAAGAAGTAACACTCCTACTCAAATTTTTCCATTATCAACTACACTTTCTTTAAAGTTTAAACACTTCCAATCTTTTTTCCAGATTGATCACAGGGGAATTGAACATAGAGCACACATTACAACTCTGAACTTCTGAAAATTTATGTAAATACTGACAGTACTACTCCACATCTCTCTAGGATTTCTGCATATCTGCCAAGTGGTATTACCACCACGAAGACTTTACTCAACCAGTCAAAGTGTGATGCCGAGGACTAAAGAAAAGTGATGCCAGATCTGGTACGATACTTCTTCAAACAGAAAAGTTAACGACAGAACAAGGCTTTAGAATGAGCAATAGCTTGACTGATACCATTCCTTTAAAACATCATTTAGGTAACTGATTTTTACAAATAAAACAAAAATTAGACTAAACCTCTGTTCAAAGAGAATTAATTTTTGTTCCACTTAACTTCAATGTCAGCTACAAAAGTGCTGTTATTCCAAGGGTGTAAAAGCTTCGCTAAGAGCTCAAATTAAACGTGTACCACAAATTTAAACAGAATACTATATGACTATTGCTTTATGACTCTGTATAAATCTAAAAGTAGCATTTCACAGGATCACAGAATGAGTGGAAGGGACCCACAAGGATCATCAAGTTCAGCTCCTGGCCCTGCACAACACCATTCCCAACAATCCCACCGTGTGCCTGAGAGTGTTGTCCAAACGCTTTTTGAGCTCTGCCATGGTTGGTGCTGTGACCACTTCCCTGGGAGCCTATTCCAGTGCCCCACCACCCTCTGGGTGAAGCAGCTTTTCCTGATACCCAACCTAAACCTCCCTGACACAACTTCAGGCCATTCCCTCGAGTTGTGTCACTGGTCACTGCAGAGAAGAGATCAGTGCCTGCCCCTCCTCTTCCCCTCACAAGGAAGATGAAACTGCAATAAGGTCTCCCCTCAGTCTCCTCCAGGCTAAACAGACCAAGTGTCCTCAGCTGTTGGGGTTCCTCCCCCCTGCCATTGGGGTCCTGGAGAGGGGACCCTGGGGTAGAGGCATGGCCTAGGCACGGGGTCTCCCTGGTCACAGGTACCCAATCCTGTTCCCCATTGGTTATTTTGTGTTCCCCTGCGCGGGGAGGACCCTGGTTGTCCCGTGATTGCTCAGCTCTTTGGCGGTCCCCCGGCCATGTGGCTGGAGAATAAAGATCTCTGAAACGTCTATCAAGAATTGGTCCCTATTTCTTTCCACGGGCCTCGCTGTCTAATGCATATTGCAGGAGACCCCACTGCAACACTCAGCCACTCTTCATGTGGCTTCACCTCAAGGCCCTTCACCATCTCCATTACCCTCCTTTGGATGCTCTCTAACAGCTCAGTACCTTTCTTATATTGAGGCACCCAAAACCTCACACAATATTCAAGGTGAGGCTGCCCCAGTGCAGAGCAGAGCAGAACAATCCCCTCTCTTGCCTGGCTGGTGATGCTGTGCCTGATGCCCCCAGGACAGGGCTGGCCCTCCTGGCTGCCAGGCCACTGCTGACTCCTATTCAACTTGCCATCAACCAGGACCTCCAGGTCCCATCCCACAGCTGCTTTCTAGCCCCTCATTCCCCAGTCTGTCTGTGCATCCAGGGTTGCCCCATCCCAGGTGCAGAATCTGGCACTTGCCCCTGTTGAGTTGCATATGGCTGGTGATTGCCCAGTCCATTTGTTCAGGTCTCTCTGTAGGGCCTCCCCCTCCCTGCTTTCAAGGGAGTCAACAGCTCAGTTGTAGTCAACAGCAGTTTTGTATCATCTGTGAACTTGCTCAGTGTCCCTTCCAGTCGTGTGTCTGAGTCATTTTGAAGATGCTGAAGAGCACGGGGCCGAGGATGGAGCCCTGCAGAACCCCACTAGCGACAGGTCCCCAGTCTGATGTCACTCCCATCACTGTCACCCTTTGTGCCCGACCCTTGAGCCAGTTGCTCACCCATCCCATGGGTCTTTACCCAGCTGGGGGCTGAACATTTTGTCCAGAGTGACACTATGAGAGCCAGCACTGAAAGCTTTACTGAAATCCACCAAGATGACATCAACTGGCCTCCCTTGATCAGCTGGGTGGGTGACATGCTCATGAAAGGCAATCAGGTTCGATAAGCAGGACTTTGCTCTCATGAAGCCATGCTGGCTGTGACCAATGACTGCATTGTCTTTCAGGTGGTTTTCAGTACCTCCCAGAAAAATCTTCTCCGTAACTTTACCAGACACTGAAGTGAGACTGATCAAAATTATTTTTCCTCCTCAAGTAATTTGATGCATGTATTCCCCTAGAAGTAAAACAAGAATACCAAAAGTTGCCTGAATTCATTATAATTTAATCAGACAGTCTAAAATTAATCATTAGCAAGTATCAATTGGCTGGCTCCATTGACATAAATGGTCTTGATTGGTTAAAGCAGCAGTTTCTAAGCACAAGCTACTGAAGCCAACAGAGCCAACTGAAGTTCAACACAGACAGAAAAAATAAAAAAAATGAATAAAAAAACCCCTACCGCTATTTGATATAACAACTTCAGAGCAAACTAACATTTATTCCGAGCTGTAGCTGACTATATTTATGGGTGCTGTGTTTTATCTCAGTCACAGTGCCATCTGGTGACTATTTATACTCTTATACATTTTAATAGATGGTTATCTTTTAGGCTCATCCAACCACCTCATGTCATCCATTAACCTCCTCCTAAGTTTGATCTGCAAGTGAGGACAGGAACAGTTCTCTGGGAAATGGAATTATTCAAGATTTCCATTTTGCATGTTCTTGTTGTGAAATCAGAAGTTCATCAGGAACATAGAGGACTTTAACCACTAAGGCATATGAATATTGCGTTAAAATAATGAAGTTTCTATTGCTGGAAATTAAGAGAAAGGTCTCAAGAACAAGATACATGGAAGGGTTTGGTTTTTGTTTGCTTTTCCCTGGAATTTGGCCTCTAAAAGCCAGCTGTGTAAGGGCAAAAGCACAAACTCCTTTTCAAGTCCCACTCCTAAAGTTACCACAGCATTCATTTTTGAAAAATGACAGATAAATTAATTTAGTGAACATAAATTGGAGCATCGAGTATTAAATTTATTGATCAGCTTACTATGTCCTCATATGAAAAACTCAAATAGACTTCCCAGGCTTGTTACATATTTTATCTCTTTTAACAATTTATAGTAGTTATGAGCAAAGTTCTAACAATTTGATGAAGGCAGTAACATGGGAGAAAGATTTATGTTGGTGTTAACCTTTAGTTTTACCCCTTCTGCAAACTCCCAACAAATATTCCCATCATTATACAACCTTCACCCTTTCTCACAACAAAATAAGTGACAAGACTGTAATACATTGCATATCTATAAAAGAGGAACACATATTATACCTGGCACTGTTTTTCCTTAATAAAAAAATTCTGTAAGAAAAATACCTGATTAGAAGTTAAGGCCGTAGAGACAATTCCTCAAAGGCCCCATGGCAGGGGGATTGGAACTAGAGGATCTTCAAGGTCCCTTCCAACCCAAACCAGTCTATGATTCTATGCAGCTAAAAACTGTTATATTAAACAAAAGGCAGCTATTGGACACAAATTATAAGTAGACTTCTGTCTCTCCTTCCTTCTGGAATGAAAGGATTCTATGTAATATTCCACTTATTTCAGGCTTTCAACAGGCATAACCAACTTCATATGCAATAAACCTGCATACATGATGAGTTAGAAAATTAATTCATATTGTTGTTTCTTATGAGCACTGATACTACCTCAATTTCCAGTCCAATATCTCTTTTGTTATTAAGTATATTCACATGGAATCCTGTGTATAAAACATTAAATATTACTTCAGCTGCTACCAGTACCAGTAATAACAAAATGCTTCAACTATCTCGTAAGTAAAACAGCTGGGATGCTCAGAGAGAATAAGTATTTCCTATTTTTCTGTGGAAGACACTGTTACATTCCATTTAGGGAAGAACTTCCAGCAGTTCACTGCACAAAATAGGAAAGGCTGTTGTTCAAAACCCCAAATCTGCTGCTTCTAATAGTTTCACTGGAAGAAACTGCTCTCATTCCACACTCAGTAAAGCATAACTGTTCTGAACGTATTATGCAGATCAACAATTTCTGATTAAGTTTTCTTTCCATTTTGCAATATAATAAACCATATTATTTTCCATTTTGCAATATAATAAACCATATTATTAATAATTTTGCCATTATTTACTGTTATCTAGAAAGGACTTCACCCCCAAAAGGTAGCAGTTTTGGTTTTCAAGGGTAATACAACCCACTCCTGACAACAACGAGAATACACAACTATTTGATAAATTGGAGGGAAAAAAGAGCCAATCTTTCCCAAGTAATTGTAACTAAACTCATCTATTCTCTTTCATTAATATTCCAGAGTGCCACAGAACCATTTTCTATTTACTTGAATGAATATTCATTAGAGAACTGACTGGAACTCATGTCCACTCCCCTCATGTGCTCATCATTTCAAACAAGTCTCATCCAGGCTGGGCAGTTCTGTAACACTGCAGTGTCCTAGCCAGGGAAGGGCCTGAATTTGTATTTCTGGTGCATTGTATCGAGCTCACAAGGCCTCGGGATTGAGGTTTGCTCAGCTTGCTCTCATTGACCTGGCTGCAACTTTATTTTCTGAGGTGTAGCTGCCACAACAATTTGTCCACCTGATCAGGATACCATGTCCAATTTGTTTTAGTTGCATGGGACACCCACAGCTTTACACACAGAGTTGCAAGAGGCAATTATTCAATGGAGATGAAGTATTTATGAACGAGATAATAATGTGGCATAAATAAATAAAGGCCTTGTGTGATGAGGGACACTTTGAGAGGTGGTTGCAGCACAGCTGCACAGGCAAAACCCCGAAGGCTGTAAATCACTCACCAACAATCAGATAAAGAAATGCAGATACTCAGCTGGACAAAACCCTGGTCAGGGCTAACAACAAGAACAAATAACATCTAACACATACTGATTTGGGATGTAACAAGGAACCACAAACCAATGAAGAAAAAGCAAGGTGTAAAAACACATTAGAAAGTGCATCCTAGAAAAGAAACCACCTGTGGTGTATTCCTGCCAGTGAAGGACACTTCACCAGCACTAGGAAGAGATCAACCCTACAGCACTGGGAGGGTGGCATAATTCCTACCCCTTTTCCTATGCTATGAATTCAGTGTGTAATAATTCCAACTGTATTATTATTCTTCCTGTAATGATCAAATCTGGACTAATAATGACTAAAAGGTTACAATTTCAATACTTAGTACTGTACGAATACTAAAGGACTGGCTTAGCAATGTAAGATGCAACTTTTTCGTTGGCTGTAAAACAATAAAGGGTGGCATCAGGTAACTTCCAGAGGTGCCTCCCAACCTCAACCATTCTGAGTCTGATTCTGTGAATGATGCCTTACAAATAAATAGAGGGATAAACAAACAAATGACATGGGAATGTTTCCTTGAACTCCCCCTGCTGTGTTCTTCCGCCTTTTCTTAGACCTACAGTTCTGCTATATTTGGGGCAGATACTGTTCTCATTTTTGCTGTGCAGCTCCTAGCCAATGAACACAACTCTGTAATGCAACTGCTAATTTTCCTTAATGAATTAGAACCTGAAAGTTCCAATTTTGTACTTTTACTTACGTTTTTCACCCTAACAGTGATGACTGATGTTCAGTATACCTAGCACCACATATTCTCAAGACTCTTTCATGTACTGGTGAAAAATGCTACAGGAATGCTGCAGATCACTCAAGAAAAACAGTAAGATGATAACACAACTACAAGAATACAGTGTGATTCTGAAAAATGTCTTTCCATTTTTTCCTATTCAGCAATTTGACCCTGAAGTTCTTGGATGAAAAATGGCATGGAACAACCCACACTAAAATGGCAAAGTAGTCTCCAAAGAGAGTGTACTACACTGAATTGGGCTAAGGTCTTGAAAAGGAGACTTTTGATCCAAAATTACTGTGTAAGATTCTGGGTCTTCTACAGTCCTCAGAAATACTTATATCAAGAAAGAACAGTTAACAAAAGTCAACTCTTAAAGTACACTTTTATAATGAGTGAAAAAATCTATTCAAAATGCCTTTCCTGCTCGATTCAAGCTGAAGCACTCCAAGCAAGCGCCCTATTACCAGCCCATTCACGTGCCAGGCATTAGCAGCCTGTTGAAGCAAGAAATTTCCTCTTCACAAGAGGAAGTTACAAAATTTCGTTCAAATTATGACATCCCAACCACCACCTATCGTGTCACCTTTCACAGTTAAAACATTCAGCACAGAACCTCGGTGTAAAAATTCACTTCACAGAACTCTAACAGGGTGAGGATTCATTGAGCTTTTCAGGACTTCCCAGAAGAAAGTGAGAAGAATCTTTCTACATCTACATGTATAGAACTGCATGCAATCTCTTACTCAGTGGAAATAAAACAGCCCCACATTCATATTAAACAAATAACGGTGGTTGTTTTTAATTCCATTTTCAAGTTAAAATCAAACAGGAACACTGGAAGATGCTGTCAGGCAGCAATTGAAACAGATTTCTGAAAGTAAACAAGCTCAAATGCTTGACTTCAGCTTTCACCTAAAGAAGCATCTTCAAAAGTATCACATTTTCAAGCATGTGTTAAACAGAAACAGCAGCAGTCAACTTTCCATTTTAAATGAACAAATTTGTAAACTTGTTTGGAAAGAAGTAAATTAAGAACTGGCAAAAATGACAGCTGAAAGCGGTAGAACAGTCACAGTATTTTTTTTTTCTAAATATAAATCAAGTAAGACTGAAATATCTTCACTTTCATTTATAAAAGCATGTTCTATTTTTCTTTTTTTAAATCTACCTACTTGTATACAATTTTAACTGGCATTAATTAGTTTAAAATTGTTTTCATACTGCTGAACTTATCGTTCTCTTTTTTTAAATCTCCATGTTTTTATACTATCTTAACTGGCATTAATCAGTTTAAATTGTGTTTCATAATGCTGAATGAATTAATTTTATCTTGCAGTTTTCAAGTTACTTGTAGCTTATGCAGCTCAAAACCTGAGCCACAGATTAGAACATTAAAAGCACCGATACAAATATTTAATGAAAGTAGTACAATTTTCCAGGGAATACAGCATGGAATTATATGAAAAAAAAGATGGGACACAACAAGAGAACATGAAGGCTACATCAAGCACCCATCTCAGCTTAGTAACCAGGTAGCCTTCATTAATATTCCTCAGAAATAAGCAGCTCCAAATCTCTCTGCTCCACACGTAAACATTTGTACTCACTCAAATTTATCTCCTGTGTGCTCACAAAGCCTTGCTTGCTTTGTGGTTTTCTTTCTGCAAACTCTGTTGTTGCATTTTTATATTACAGATCTTCAAACATTTGAGTAACTGAGGGGAATCACAAAGGGATATCACAAAGTGTAAACTACTTGGGTTTACAGGGTTGGGCACTAAATAAATGGAGCTATTTCAATTCTTTCATGTAATGGAATCTAAGAAAAATTATCTTTCTGAACACTTTTCCATATTATGCAGTCTGACTATTCCCAGATTGGTTTAGTGCATTATATTCTTCAGCTTTTTGAAGCCTTAGAAATGTAGAAACTCATAAAGGCCTTAAAACTGTTAATTTCAGTCTTTTCCATTAACGTTATTCAAAACCCAACAGATCAAGTACTTTCAATAGAAACATAAATGTGTCTGCTGAAAAAGATCTCTCTTTCTGTTATTTCTGGAGTTTTCCCCATCATTTCATGGTACAAACCTCCAGTAGACACACACAAAATCCATTTTATTTAAAACACACGCTCCGGTATGTGGGATATGAAAATAAACTACTTTTAACAGAGTGTGAACAAATCATCCAGATGAAACATTTGCATGTATTTATGACATAAGTTTACCATTCACAGTACTATCCACCTTGTGGTATTTAATTAATAGGAGGGAATCATATTTAGACCATGTCTAAATTCCATTCTTGAAATATTAAACTCATATTAGGAATTCCTGCTAAGATTATGCTTCAATTTCTTAACTTAAATAAGGTCCAATTCCATGTAAGCAGCAAATCTTTTCAATTTCCAACAGAAACTGAAATTTCCTCTCTTCAAAATCTATCACGAGTTGCTTGTAGAACAGGCAACATCCGAGTTACAAATCACTGGGAATTCAGGTATGCTGTAAGATTTTATTTTTGTAAATTGCATGAACTCTCAGTCATGGATACCTTGACTGAGGGAAAGATGAGTTAATTTACACATGCATTCTCTAGCAGTCACTAATTATTTTTTAACTCAGCTTCATCTTAAACCGTGTATTAATGGAAAATAAAAACGTATTTAAAATTAAACTCTCTATGAGGAAATGTGGGGAAACTTCATTACGGTGGCATATTAAACAAAAGGCTTAACTTTCAATCAGATTTCTTTAAAAGAAGGTTCAGATTCCAGTTAAAAAAAAAAAAAAGCCAACAAGGAAAAGGAAAAAAACCCAGAAGTTGCTGGGATGCTGTGATAATTTAAACTGAATTTTATCCAAATAGCACACAAGTTTTGGTGGGACATATGGATTAACACATGTAACACTTGCCAAGACTGCCACAACACTGAAATGTCCTCTTGAATTAATTTCAGAACAGGTGCATCCCTACATTTCCAAGAACGATTCCAGCAAGATCCAGCCTTGAGAGGTCCTGTGACACGGACGGGCAGAGCCACCCACAGGGATGGGGACACTGCTGACATTTTTAACAGCACATTGTTAGCACAGCAGCCATACAGAGCTATAGAAGTTTCAGAGCCTTAATTTGTTCTTCTAAGTCCCCAAGTGAAAAAGTACAGGAGAAGTAAAAACCTTCCCAGAAGGAAGCAAGGGAAGCGATGCAATCAAGAAGGGGAATGTTGACAATTCCCTTCTGTTTATTTGCAGCTATATAGTTTTGTTTATACTGCTGCTTAAAACCACTAGCTGCAGAAAAAAATCTTAATTCCTTCTAGGATGTCATAGATTTGTTTTCACTCTGTGTTCTGAATATTCATTAAAGATGCAGGAAAGCAATTTTTAATAAATTATATGATCATAAGCAGATAGAAAGACCTGAATAAGTGACACTGGTAGGCAATTAGGGAAATTCCTGAGACAGGAAGAAAAAAAATAAAACTAAAAAAAGAAACCAGAAGCAATCAGAAGTATTTTAAAGAACTTGGACGTTATCACAGAACATAAGGGAAAAGGCAAGTAATACTCAGATTTCAGATTTTCTTGTTTATTTTCTTTGCAGCCTTAGTTATTCCCACTGATTGTTACTGAGCTAAAGCAAGGATAAGCACCCAGGAAAACACATCCTGAACTGAATACAAAGAGGAGATGAGAAGCATCATCCTGATACTGTTAGTTCACAAAAAAGGTGTATCTTTGCCTTGTCACAGATAAAGCATTACTCAGATTAAGAACTGTGTATGCCCTGGAGTCAAATATGGAGAAAAACCTCAGCTGTAGCCAGATTTGTGTGACAATAACCAGAAAAGCCTTTCTTATTCTTCCTGTCTTGGCAATTTTGGTCACTCTGTCTCTTAATTAAAAAAAAAAAAAAAAAAAGTATTTAGAGATACAAAGAATGTATTACTGAAAAACAGACATACAGATATTCACCATCTCTTCACCTAAAAATTCATTTAACTGTAGGCTTGATTTGATCCATATTCCATTCAATTTAGAATTCCCTAGAAAAAGCTCAGAACCTGGTGCTTAGATTAAAAATTGAAATAATGAAAATCCACACTTGATCTTCTCCATCACTTCAGAGCAGCCACTCCAGATCCAAACCTACTCCCCGAGTATTAAACACTGCAGAGAAACTCTAAACCTGTAGTGTCTATTTTTCATTTAATTGCTTTCAAATCAAATAGATCCTAACAAAACCCACAGACAAACCTCTATACACAGAGCATAACATGGAAAACACTGTTTCAAACCTGCTGCTATTCTTTAGGATTTTCCCAATTCATAAAAGAGCAGGAAAATGTAAACCAGCAAGCTGGTCATGCAGGGAGAGAAGTATGGAAAATTTCGGTTTATCCTGAGTGATGAGCTAAAATTCAATGCTTATTTTTAAGGGTCCAAAAAATAAAACGCCCACCACAACTCCAAACAGGTAACCATGCAAATGGAAAGGAATATATTTTTAAAACACAGGAACTAAATGACTAAAATAATCTGTACCTTCCTTCATAGGAATGCAGCAAGGGGGGGGGAAAAAAAAAGAGGGGGGAAAAGAAAAGATGTTAGAGAAGCTGAGAAACTGTGCTGAGATGTAGCACTCCACACTGCTCCGGAGCCAATCCAGCACATTTGTTTAGGTTAGTCCAAGGCCAACACTTCAGCCTGGCTGACAAAATTTTAATGAAGTGTTTCACTGTTCTGGAGATTTTAACCATTTGAGCACAAAGGATGAACAGCTCCTCACTTCGCTGGCTGCATTCTGAATTTTTCTTTTCAACTCCTTCAAAAGAAAAAGCTTTTCTTGTCTCAGAGACTAAGTTTACAAAGGACTTTTTCTGTTGTTTTCCTAATCCTGTAACCTGAAGGTTTTGGTGTCCAAAAGCAAGTTCCACTTCTGTAAAATTCAGACTTTCTGTTGGGAAAGCACAGGGAGCAGTGGCCAAGCAGCTTCCTCCTTCCCGAGATACACAGAGAGACTGTGTAACTCTTCTGAAGGCAATTAAACCTTCATTCATTGAGACAACTGCACAAAGTTTTTACTTTTTAGTTCTTTTTTGCAGGTACATGAGCCAGATAAGAATCACAGAATTATCAATCCAAGATCATCAAGTCCAACCTTTGACCAAATATCACCATGTCCACTAAACAGCACCACAAAATGCCACGTCCAGTTGTTTTTTGAATACTTCCGGGGATGGTGACTCCACCACCTCCCTGGGCAGCCCCTTCCAATGCTTAACCACTCTTTCAGTGAAGAAATTTTTCCTAATATACACTGTGAGTATTTTGAAATGGGGAGATTTTGTTGCTCTGAGGAAGGAAGGTAAAAAGATGCAAAATGAAAATGTACTACATCAGAATCACAGATGGACTTCTATCCCCATTTGATGCTCTTCTACATATCCTTAAAACGCCTGATGGTCATAGTTTGATTCTGAGTAAGATGCAAGTCTGTGAGCGGAACAAAGGAACATGAGGAAAAGAGAGCATGAGCTGAGCCTTACTGACTTTCACACGTTAGGCTGGTACAAGGTACTCAACAGATGGCAAAATTCCTGAAAAAGCCAGCCAGGATTTTGTACATGGCAAAGCAACAGTGAGTAGAAAATACTATGAGATGAGAAGAGACATAAACAAAAAGGAAAAAAAAAAAGGACAGAACAGCTTCAAAGAGCTTGCTATGACTTATTAACGAAAACACTTCTAGACAAAGGTAGAAACAAGTCAGTGTTACAGAGGAGGAAAATCAATGATACAGCCCTTGCTCTTCCTTGTGTTTCCCTGTGCATGGGAGACACTGCAGGTACCAGAACTGCTCTGGGCCATTTCTCCTGTCACTGGACAGCAGCAATCAGAAGTTATGGGCAAGCAGAGATATTTGAGATTCCTGCTGCTATTATTTTCATAATAATGAGGAATACATTCCTCACTGGAGTGAGCTGGATATTATGATAATGGACATTAGAGAAACATCTATGAATTTTGCCCAGAATGCAGAATGTGTTTTTTTTCTCAATGCAAAATTATTAAGTTGATTAAGTTGATCTGGATTCCTCCTCCCTTTCTCTTTCAGCCAATATTCCCTAGATGTTTGTTCCTGGAATTAGAGACCCCTATTTATGCCTTCCTGTTCCTTGGGAGATTCAACACACAACTGGGAGAGCCTGGTGTAATGAACACACAGCTCAGCAGGACTTAGCCTGGCACTGCACAGTGCAGAAAACATCTTGTTTTGCACACAGTTATGTCATAAAGTCTGCAATCCAGGGGGAAACAAGGTCCCCTGTATACAGTAAATAAAGAGAGAATGTCCACAGGCTCATTGTGTTACCTTTTCCATCAGGGACCTTTTAAAGCTCTGCTCACCTTTCACAAAGGAGGTGAGGTGAGCAGAGCTGCCACTACACAAACACCTGAGGATTGAATTGTTTGGATTTTGGGGGGGGGTTGAGTATTTTTACTTCACAGAAATTATAGTCAGTTATTCTTCAAAGTTATTAGTGAAATATAGTTATACAGTATAGTTACAACTGCTCAAATTTGGGGATAGCTTTTTCTTTTCCTCAACTTACCTCTCTTAATATGAATAAAAATCACTCCCAGGAATATTCACTGAAGTAAGTGGTATAGACCATGATAATGAAATTGTTCCTACTTTTAATAATTTTTCAGTTAAAAATCTAATGATCACCCACCATTTCAGCTCCATTCCATCCAGACTGGGAGATCATAACCCACACTTGGATACCAAGTACAAAGAGCAGTTACAATTCAAATTATTTTACTTCTTTTGTGATAGAAAAATTGTCATGGTGAAGTTATGCATTATAGTTGCATGACAGTACCACCACAAAGGAAACCTGAAAGGTCAGTTTCAAAAATGAAACATAAAAAAAAAAATGTTCGTTATAGTTCATAAAACTTTAAAACTTTACAGAGATACAGCTTCAAGAGCAAAACCAGCACTTTGGGGGCAATCATCACTGAGCTGTATAATAGTGAAGGAAAAGCAGTGTCCTCCTTCCTTCGGAATTTGACATTTCTGTCATATACAAAAGTTCTGAATAAAATTCTAAAAATAATTGGTCCCACATTATCTCATTTAAAATAAGTAGAGAAAAAAGATACCTAGGGCAGAAGGCCCTTTATTTGCTTTAAAACCCACTGGTAGAAATTGAAGGTAAGACAAATTAGAGGTAATGGTAAAATGCACTTTTGAAAGGCATGGCTATTTCACCATTACAGGAACTGCTGCAAGGACGTAGAAAGTTTTCTGCCACTGAAATATTTCCATAAAATTGGCTAACTTCCAAAAATGCCTGTTTCAGCTCAGAGTTCTTGGCTAGAAGCTCAGAGGTAAATTTATGAGAATCAGATTAGATGGATCATCAGTAGGAAGTTTTCCACCAAGGCTACAAGAATAGATTGCCAGCATCTGGATAACATTCCATCTTTTTTTATAATTCAACTTATTTGCTCTCCATTTGTAGCTATTCCCCTCATTATTCTAGCCTGGAGCACCTGTAGTCTACAGGTGATTACTAAGCAAGCAGATAAACACAGGGAGAGGATTTGGATTGCCCACAGCACTGCACTGACCAACAAGAGGTAGAAAAACAAATGAAGAGTAACATGGAAGAATTAAACAGATACAGACAGCTGCCCATTGGGAACAAGCACCATGCAAGGGGTAAAATCTAGAAATGGCTTTTGGTAAAAGATCAAGGTTCTAGGCAAAGAAAACCTAATGTTGAATTTCTCCAGCAGTGAAGAATGCAGGCTTTTAGATTATTTTTTCATGTTCTTAAGAAAGAAGATTACATGACCTGTTTCTCACTCTCATCATGGGCTGGAACATTTGGCGGTTATTTTGACAATACTGCCAACTGTACATCTTGTGTGATCTTGGGCAAGTAATTTATTCCTTGTTCTGGACTGTCAGCATCAGTAGTAATAAAATTGTCTATTACTTGCATTTGCACAGTGTCTAACCAAAAATGAGTGGAATTTCATGGAATTACTCAAGAAAGTTACTGACATGGACTGCTCACCTTCCTGGGCATTTGATACAAAGATATAACCTAGCTGAAAGTAAACTGGATAAAATTTAGACACACGAGTTACTGCCATGAAGCAATCCAGAAGCTTCCTGGCTCCACAGATTAACTTTATTACAAAATATGTATTTTAATTGCTTCTTGTCATTTGCCTTTTTCTCTTCTCAGACCTATTTCAGCTAAACCAATCATGTTTTAAGAGCCCCAGATTTAAAATTAGCAAGTCATTCTGAGTTCTCCACTCTCACCAATCTGCAAAGTGTGATGCATTATGCTCACTGTATTTAATGGCTACAGACAGCTGAAGCACATCTGAGTCACTTAGCAGTAATATTTATACCAATACATCATCAAACTACACACCTCGAAGTGGTACAGAAAATACTACACACAAAAATAACATGCACCAGCATAAAGGATCAATTTCCCAATGTAATATTCACAGTACTTTTTCTCTTCTACTACCAGGGAACAAGATTTTTATTCCATTTAAACTCAAGAACATTAGGAATTTAATTTACTCTAAGATTACACCTACAGAAAATCAGGTCTAAATGAATCACAGAGAAACATCTAAGAAATTACACTCTATTTGATCAACATCCTCAAATTCCTACACCTTCCCTCTTCACATCATATTTTTTTCATCACCTGCTTTTCCCTCTCTCACATCATCAGTCACTGCAATATACATCAAGATCAGCAATTTAATGACAACACAGAGAAGCCAATTTCATAAAATGACCAACAAAATATGAGCTGGATCTGTTTTATCTAAAACAGTATTAAAAGCTGCATTTATTTAAGTCTCAGAGTCTTTTCCTCTTTGTCTTACAAAGAATTTCCTCTCCTCTACTTTTGATAATTTTAGATAATTTTCATTGCTTGGAAATTTAAGTATTTTGAACTCAATCTTGTCCTATTCTCCCTAACAAAGAGTCAGCCTCTGACTGACCAATGATAAATTTAGCACATCATCCTTCTTAGTACTAAATCAAAAAGCTTTAAACACACTTATAAATAAACTGAAATTCTCTTAAGAAATCCCTCTTCCAGACCCATCTTACTACAAACTTGCAAGCTATGACATTTAAAGCCTGGTTTACCCATAAACAGCAAATGTGGAGCTTGCTGTGATGATGATCCTGTCGTTTCCCTCAGTGAAATGAAGTTGGTAAAGCAGATTCTGAGGTGCCCTTTCCAAAATGCCTTGGCATCAATTACAGCCATCACATTCTGCACTTCCCATTTCTTCTGAGCAAAACTACCACATTTGACCTACTCTTCTGAAGTCCCCCCAGTGATAAATTACTAAACTTCATTCTCTTTCTCATAGTCCCAGAGAAGGCAGCTATTAAAAATGCCACTTCTAGCTACAGAGAACATTCGCAGTCTAAAGATTCTACTTTTTTTTAATCAAGATGCTCTTTATCTCCTTTGGCCAGCTGCCCAAAAATCAGAACAAAACTCCAACCCTTACTATGATCTGCCTCTGTGACTGAGGAATTGAAAACACTTCAACAAAAAAAGTTACTTGAAATATTAAGAAACTGAACTTGCTTGCAGATTTAGTTATTCTCAAATGCAGAGAAAAGCCTATGGCACAGTGTTTATCACAGCCTGCAGTAAAGCTGTTCTTCATTACTTGTCAATGCACTGAGTTTTGTGGGTAAAACACCATAGAAAATTATTAAATCAGTAAAATTTATGGAATTTCAAAAAAGTTCCATTGAACATTTGGCAAGAAAATATTATCATATGCAGGATGAGCAATATTTAAGCAAAAATGCAGCATGAGGCTGAAACCAACTTCAGCAGCCAATGTCTGGATCTGCAACACGAACAGTGTAAATGTACACAGGTAAGAAACAAGTAAATAAGGCACCTGAAATAAAGAGTGGTCTTTGATCCAAACCCTGTGCCTGACCTACCTCATCTGTTCTCATTAAAAGAGGAAAACTAAACATGCAAGAACTTGCAAGTGCAAAATTAATGTTTAAAACCTCAAGGGGATTTGGAATTTGTGACACCTGACCATGGAGCACACAGCAGGTTACATTCTGAGAGCTCCAGGCTGCAAGGGCTCTCTGACCTCTGGAAGAACACTGTGAGAAAATTTATCATCCAATGCAAGCAGAGAATTCAGAAAACATCTCCATTTCTAATTATTCTTAAAATTTCTTACAGAGCTGACAACTTTCACCACCCTGTTCCAGATGTTTGTTCCAACCCTCCCTCTGCTTCAAGTTTCCAGCTCAGCAGGTCTTCCCATGAGCCCATCTATACTATTTCTCCATTATTCTAACCCAGGCAACTTCCCCTCCTTTTCTCCCCTCACTTTCTATACAGTCAACCCCCTCCTACAAAAGCCAACCTCAGTATTAAGTTTTGCTTTCTCATCATAATGTCATTATGGATGTGACCACCTCCAGCTGTTCACATAAGCTCTGTTTATTGTGTTGGTGTCAACTTCAATTTTTCTTTGTTCATCTTTAGACAAGAAAGAGAGGTGAAGTGTGGTTTATACAGGAGATTGCACCTGCAGCTGCTCCTGATGAGAGATTGGTTTGGGTATAAGCAGGGTATCATCACTTGTTTTCCGAGTGACAATGAAGAAAGTCCACAGAAACAGTGCTTTTGACAGGCAGGCAGTGAATCTATACAAAATTTTCTATTAGTACTTTATAAAATTTTTAATTCTTCTTTCATGTCAAATAAAATGGGAAAAATAGCAAGTTCTAAAACATATTGCATTGAAATTGCAGATACTACTATGGTAATATTGAATATAAAACACCAGACAAGCTGAATGAATTGAATTTATCCAAACCCAAGGGGTAGTAGAGTTTTTTCCACCTCTGGCTCTAAAGAATAGCTTTAGTAAAACATTTTCTTAGTGTTCTGAATTACAACCCTCTCTAGGGCATGACAGCCTGTTCCTTTCTTGACGGAACAATTCACAAAAGAAGAGAGGAAGAGGACTGGTGAGCAGAAATTGTGTGGAATATTCAACTATTTATATAACCCAAGGGAAGGTAAGCAATCTGAACTGGTCAGGGAAGGAAAGTTGAAAGCATTTAGACCCAGAAAGGCTCAAAAATTGCCAGCTTTCATCTAGATCCAGATCATAATCAAATTTTGCCAGACAGGTACCAACTGCCAAAAATCATCTCTCCCTTGTTTTTGCAGAATGGCTCTATTTTTATAATCCACTTTATCTCAAAGAAAACTACAATTCTTGTCCAGGAAGGCAAGAAAAAACACTTTGCTGACCAGGCAAAGGTTGATGTGGCTCATGGCTCCAATTGGAGCAGGCTTCAGGAAATGTGAGTGGCTTTCTGGCACTCATATCACAAATGTCAATTATAAAAAATAATTCATTATTTTGATAAAAATCAGATTTGGAAGTGAAAGAGCTTTGTTTACTTTTTATCTTCTCTTCTACCGTCTTGAAAGTTATTAGGGAAACAAGAGATAGAAGCATAAGACTTGACATGTTTAACACTGAGGGAGAACTCAGGGCCATGAAATTTACAATCATAGTACTGAATTCCAAGTTAGGACAGTGTGGAAGTAGAACATCTAAACTGGGCTATATATTTGTGCCTAAGATCTCATTCCTATATTCACATTTATTCAATAAAAAGGAATCTAAATTTCAGTTGTATTCTATAGATTCAACATCCACACTAACTTCAGCAGCACCCAAAATTATTTAAAAATTAAACAACAGAAAAATCCCACTTGTTCTGTTTAAGGGCTTAAAACTTAGAATAGATGTAAGGCTTATGAGTAAAAGGAGTTAGAGCTTGAAGTATCAACAATATAAAGTTTATCCCTATTAGCAGCACACTTTCAAATAGAAGAGTAAAGCCTGAGAACTGAATAGGAAAAAATCCAATTAAGGCCTGTATCTCATCTTAATACACTGCTGACTAAATCAGAAAAGATACATTAAGACAGTGTGTTAAATTAAATTAGCTCTACATACTGTATTTTAACACTTCCTACCATTTACTGATAGTGCAGGAACAGAGCAGTTTTATGAGAGTCCTTAAATCTCTCCAGCTTCTGCAGCTGAATCTCCAGAGTTACAGCTCACATTCAGGATGCTGAGGGAAATTCTCCTGAACAAACAAGTCTCAAAACAAATAAAGAAGTCAGCCAAATCCCTTATAAATTATAAACCAGCCCTGTCTGCCAAGCAACTGGCCGGCAAGCACTGGGTGTCTTTAACAGCTTAAACCAAGGTTTTAAAAAACTCACAATATGCTTTCAAAGTTTTCATGACCCAGCTAAAAGAGTTGTCCATTTCAACTTTTCATTTGGGTCAGACAGATCTCTAAAGCTCAAGTCCATTTGGAATATGGAGTGAAGTGCCAGCGTGTTTCTTCCATCACTGACAAGAACTAGACTACACCACATAATCTCAGCTTCCAAGCATGAAAAGCAGTGCAGAATTCCCTAGGTTAAAACTGATACTGTGTTTGCTGAGAGATTATGACATCTGGTTAAATTTCTCACTGCAGCTTTTGCATTAAGACACAGAATTGTTTAATATCTCTAAACGCACTGCAGTGTTATTCAAAAAGTAACAGATTCAGCCTCCAAACTGACATTTGCACACCAGTATCACCACAGCAATGCAGAGAGAAGCAGGGTAACTCATCCTTTCATGCAGATACACCCTAGAACAACCAAGGAGTTTAGACACGGCTCAGCACAACTACCCAGCACTGAACAGCAGAAAAGAGTATCTGAACATACTATTACACTGTGAGATCCTATTCAGCTTGAGGGTATAAGCAAGCTTTATGATGAGGTCATAAAGCAATTTTTACACTGAATTTATGAGCTCATTGTAACAGTCATTTCCAGAAGCCAGTGACCGGTTTATTAGGAGAGAGCCTGCAGCAAAATTGGAAACAGAGATTGCAGAGAAGCTTGACTGCAATATCCAAGACTGAAGCACAAAAATTGTAAGGCAAACAAGTAGGGAGGGAAGGTTTAAGTATGAGGCTTATAAATATCTGAACAAGGACATTTCAGAATCAGCAATATGAGAAACATTGATTTACATTCACTTTCATTTGCAGATATTCACTTTTATTTGAAGATGAGCTTATGCACAGCATGCAGGATTGAAAAATAACCACTACTCCTGAATATTCACATCAGACACCTATTGTTAAATCATGAATAAAGTGACAGCAGAGTGTTTTCACCACACATACAAATTGTTTAAGATCCATCTTGCTTCTTAACTTAAAAACTCCCACTTGCTTCTTACATTAGTCCTTGTCAAACCACTCTAATTGGAACAACTATAAACCAAATGTAACCCAGCACTCATCCCGAACTGCACCGTGAGGGACAAACCAACAGCCCACAAAATTGTTCTGCTGCCACAGGGAGAAACCCAAGGATCTTTTAACGAGGTTCTAGGGAACTCAAAAAGGTTCATAAATACCAAATATTTTGAAACTCAGTATCAAAGGGAACCTGGGACCATCTCTTGTGTGAAGATCCCAGCTTGTTCCATTTCAGACAGTGATGTCTGAGCAAAAGCATTTGACAATAAACATAATTCATGTACTCAAAGACACTCAGCCTAAAACAGAGAGAGTCAAATCCAAAACCACAGCAAATTTCTCAAAACTCAGCCAAGAAAACTGGACCACAGCACATTCTAATTGTATCTCTAAATGCTTAATTGACTGGATTGTTTACAGTAACTCCCTGATGCTATGGTTTGGAACTTATCTCGCTTTCATTTTAAGCTACTGGTGGTTCTTACACTGCTTCCTACTGAAGAGCAGTGCCAAAACAGAGAGAAGTCACAAGCAGAAATAACGTGTGTTACAGAGAAAGAGTGAATGTACAAAGCTGGATAAACTTTGTTATCACAGAATGACCACCAGTCAGAGGTAATGCAGTCAGCTGAACAGGCAAATGCATCTCCTCAGTTACAACAGGTAATTTTTTCTGGTCATTTGCCCACTACCCTCTATGTCTCTCCATGTACACAGAGACTTATGTGGATAGTCCAGTGAATCAAAAAACATTTCTAAGACAGCTCTAAACAGTTTTGAGCTCCATAGGCATTTTTAATCCAAGCAGATCAAATTACTGGTTTATAGTAGTTTATAGTAGTATTCCTGGGACAAACTCCAGGCACACTACAGATTCTGTACAGCAGTCATACACAGCAGGCTCAGGACACAGAAACATCTACTCAGCAAAGAACCCTTTGATGCTGTTGGAATGTGTACTCTCTACTCAACATAGTTTTGATCATCTGAATGGTTCTTCCATCACAAAATACCAATTAAATCAAAATTCATCCCATAAACCTGGCAACAGGATCCAGCATGTGCCTTCCCATCACACTGTTTTGCTACACACTGTTAAAACCAAGTTTCTGCTTCACAGCCCTCCAACATCATTGTAATATTATCACACAGATCATTGGGAACCTGCAAGTTCTTGGTTGCCAGGACAACTGATTGACAAGTAAAAAGTGCACCAAAATGCTTTTTTCTTCATGTATTTGGTGCAAAATTCTGCATTTCCAGATTTTTAATCCTATGTTGAAGTAACACTCCCCTTGCTGCCTTGACTCAGAGGTGTCTACAGGTCAGACACTCTACACAAAGTTCTGAACTTGAAAATTAATGCTGGACATTTTATTCACTTAAATAGCAAATTATTTCCTCAGTCATACTGATTTATAAACAATTAGGAAACACACTGCTATGTCATGAAATACAAAGGCTTTAGTAATTTTTTAACACCTTTCCTATGCTGCAATCATGTTTTCTGTGCTGCAGAATCAACTGATGACGAATTAGCAGTGCTAATGGTCCAAAAGAAACACACTTACAAATTAACATTTTCACCTGTTTCTTGCTCAGATAGAATTGTGAATATTCTCGCTGTGAAGGAAGCAAATTCACAGGCAAAGCAAGTCACTGAGAAAAGCAGAGCCTGTGTTTGCTTCCCAGCCAAACACATGCGAGGCCAAATATTGCACTGTACAACACTTGCTCTAATTCCTGATGGGATGAGCTGATGCAGAACACGGATCCGTGGAGGGAATGTATCAAATACTGCACACAACACAACATTCACCAAAGCCTGGGAAGAGACCAATGAAGTGCTGCAGTCCATATTTTTACAAAATATTTTTACATATTTTTTCTTATTTTCATCTTTAATTATATCTTCTTCAAATCTGGCTATTATGAAGCTAAACTTATTTCATACTCAAAACAACTTTACACCTTCAACAGGTAAGATCTGCCACAAAAAAGCAAAGAGAAGCTTTGTCCAGGGCAGACTCTTGGTAAGCAAAGTGCAGCTTCCACCTACACAACTGTTCTTCCATCCTGCTACTTTTATTTACTTTTCCTTTGACTCTCTCAACTATTCTGTTTTATTACTTTATGCACACCACTAAAAAAAACCTCACTGCAAGAAAGCCAAGAGTTCATAGAGAAGCACCTTCCTACAGAGTAAATAGCATGAGAAAGCACCATGAGGTGAGCTGAGAGCTCCCCCAGTACACCACAGTGATAACCAACTCTGCACTTTCCACTGTTAGCCTGATCTTTCTTCATCTTCTTTGTTTGTTGGCTCTAATATAACAATGCAAACACAGAACATCAAGCTGTGCTAAAGGAAACCAAAGGGAAATATTTATGAGAGAAGGAAACCTTTGTTTTTTAATCACACAACAAACCATAGCACAGTACAGCGAAAAACCACAGGATTTACTTATTCTGATGTCATTCCCTTACCTTGACATGACTGAAATCACCAACTTTGCTGCTTTCTTGGGGATTAAGAGGTTTGGTCTCCACTCTTGGTTTGACAACCTGCCGGAAAGGACTGGAGAGTGGGAGTCCACTGACACTGATTCCGTCTGGAACAGAGAATAAACTGAATTACTTTGCTTATCTAATGCTATCCTTTGTTCCAATTAATTTACATCTGTATTATCAAAGGGAGAGAAAAGACACAAAAAATAATAGTAACCTCTTATACAAAAAGACAAAACAAAAGACAAAGATTATTTGGCTGTTTCCCCCAGGACACCAAAAAAATGGAACTTGACCACACCAAAAATTCGGTGAAGATCACAGGGAAGGATGGCAACTGCATTTGAAATATCACAACAGAGATGTCAGAGTTAATAATGTAAAATTAATTTTAACATTTACAATATTAAAATAAAGATAAAAGTTTGTGGATTTCCATGACAGTGACCCTATCAGCTCCTTAGGATCTTTAATTTCTGGTATGAGGATTTCTTTTTCAAGCATATATTGTGGAAAATGACAGAAAATAGAGATGGCACATTTTGTACAGCTTCTGATATAAAAATAAATAAAATAGTTCTCATTTATAAAGGAGGTAAAATGGAAACTTAAGATTTCCATTGTAAGAGTCAACAAAAAAGCTTAAGAAATACCCTGATAGGAATCCCCAGTTTGGTGTTTACTCCCAGTCTGGGTACTAGGAACATAGGATGGCAGCAAGATACAACAGAACAACTTAATAGTGTCTGTTACTGCCAAAAAGCTGTAACTTTAAGGTAAATAAATGCACCACAGCATATTTGGGGTTCTCAGCCCAACCAAGGCTACATTCTCAGCACAAACTTAAAATGTGTGAAAATTACTGCTGAATCAAAAAAAGAAGAACAAGAAAATTAAAATAATTAAGCTTTAACATACAGTAAAACTATATTCAGTATTTATTATTATTTAGATTTACATCCAAAGAAGAGCAGGACTTTGTTCCTTGATGCTGTGCAGAGCAACTGCAATCCACAAACAACAATTCAATACAAGCAAGATCTCATGTACAGCAGCAGACACATACAGCTGAACGCATGGGAAACACCAAAGTGTTACACAAAACCCAAACATATTTCCTAAATTGCTCCTATGAAATCTGGACATGTTGAGGATATGTTCCTCAAAAGAAGAAACCATAAGAATGAGATGGAACATGAAAGGGGTTTTGCTTCATTAAACTTCACAGGTGTCCAAATGAGAAAACAAAGGGAAAATTCCCACATTCCCTTACTGGCAACTCCCTTCACTAACTACTTCTAAAATGCACCTTAGCACTGAATAAATATCCTCTTGTATCAGTTCCTGGGGGAGAGCAGGACAGGCAGGTGAGAGTACCCTGCCCGTGGCAATGCAGCAGGCCCACGAATGAGACAAAACACAGGAATAAATACAGAACTACATTTGACCACAGGCTTTGAAAGCCACTCTTTCAAAATGAAAATTAGACGTTTTAATTGAGGAAAAATATTCTTCTCCAACTGATAAATGATTTTCACTAGTTCTATATTTAGAACAAAAACTGACACTGACTGGTGCATAAAATTACAAATTAAAACATGAAAAGAGCCAAGTATGAAAATCTGCATGGCATTAATCAGATTTTCCATGTTTTATATGGCATGAGCTTTCTTTTCTTTGAGAGAGGAATAGATAATACCTAAAACAACATCACAGACATACAACTAATGCTTTTCTTAATTATTTTATTCTTTAAAACCCCATTTCATTTTTGTTTTCTGTGGTGGGGGGGAAGAAAAGACAATAGTTTAAAACTTTTCTCTGGGAAGAAGAGATTTTTTTAATCTCTAAATTGTATCTGAAAACTGAGGTTTTCTAGGAAAGGAGACATCAGGATGAAAGGGAAGTCCAAGGTAACTTGTAGTGGTTGAACTTTCTGTCTCAAGTCTGTGTCACTCTCACAGAGCCAGTGCCAGGCATTTTGTTATGCTGCAAATGACTCAGCCCTTCACAGCCTGGACTGCTCAAGTCAACTTCTCTTCCAGAGGACAAAAAAAAAAAAAAGTCACGTTCTGCTGCAAACAATTTATTTTTTTAATTATTTTGGTTTTTCTATTCTTTGACCAGGCAGCAATGGTGGAAAGACCTTGCCCAGCTTCTCTGCAATACATTAGTCACAAGAGGGGAAATCCTGCTAAAAACCCTGGTAGGCTGCAGAACTTAATGATGGCAGGAGAAAACTGAGCATCAATGAAGCAGTTCTCCAGAAGTTTTACATTACTGATACTTATCTTTTTTGATATTTCCTATGTTTTATGTTCTCTCATGAAGTTTAAAGAGATGAAGATGCTAAATCCTCCACAGTTTTGTCAATCCCTACTGTCAAACAGCCTGAGCAGCCTTGTACTATAAAAAGAATAATTGTCTTTCTACTTTGTCCAGAAATTTTCCTAATTTCAACAATCCACATTGAATATTTCCATGGTAACAGCATATGACCAACACTTTTTCCATGGTAACTGCAAAAACACAGCTTGCCTTTCTAACATCCCAGTCACTGCTGTCACAACAGAGCAAAATCTCTTACCAGCATTTCCTCTCTCCTCTCAAATGTTAAGTAAATTGTCAATTTAGCTTCATTAGCCACTTTCCCAGCAACACTGCACAGAAGAATCCCACACAATTTCTTATTTGAATGAGGTAAAGTGCATTCAGGGAGTTAAACCCGTAGATTTACAACATGGTAACTGAGCACTGAAGGAAGAGGTGGCATGGGACAGCTCCTGTCCTGTGCTGTGCAAGGATCACTGGCCTGATCCAGGGGACAAAAATGGATACACTTTCCAACAGGTATATCACAGCTATGGAGGTCTCAAACTCCACAGCAAGGAAACATTTATAAACTGTCCCACTGACAGCAGGACATCAGAGAGGTTTGGATTCTGAGGCAGTGCCCAGGAAAATCGATGTCACACGGGATGGAAACACTGGAAGATTTCAGCCTGAAGTGCTCCTTCTTTCCAGGAGAATTTCATACAATCCAACAGCAGTGCAGATCTGCTTCCTGCAGCTTCCTGAACAGTAGCACAGGGACCCCAAGAGGGGCAGGAGGAGGAGGAATCCCAGAATCATTTAGGTTGGAAAAGGCCTCAGAGATCATTGAGTCCAACCTACAACAGAACACCACCACATCAACCAGACAAGAGCACGGAGTGCCACGTTCAGTCTTTCCAGAAACACCTCCAGGGATGGCGACTCCACCACGTTCCTGAGCAGCCCATTCCAGGGAGGGCAGGAGGGTCTGCTGGCCCAGAGCAGGGATCCCCCTCACAGCCCAGGGATGTTTCCTGGGGGATTGTGCCCCTCTGCTCTGCTCTGGTGAGGTCCCACCTGGAGTGCTGCATCCAGCTCTGGGGCTCCCAACATCAGAAGGACGTGGAGCTGCTGGACCAAGTCCAGAGGAGGCATCAAAGATGATCCAAGGGCTGGGACACCTCTGCTCTGGCAACAGGCTGGGAGAGCTGGGGCTGTGCAGCCTGGAGAAGAGAAGGCTCTGCAGAAAACTTAGAGCCCCTTGCAGTGCCTAAAAGGGGTCCAAGAGAGCTGGAGAGGGAGTTTTTGCAAGGCTGTGGAGTGACAGGACAAGGAGGGGTGGCATCAAACTGACAGGGAGAAATTCTTTACCCAGAGGGTGGTAAGGCCCTGGCACAGGTTGCCCAGAGAATCTGTGGATGCCCCACCCCTGGAAATGTTCAAGGTCAGGTTGGACAGGGCTCGGAGCAACCTGAGATAGTGGAAGGTGTCCCTGCCCATGGCAGAGGGTTGGAATGAGATGAGCTTTAAGGTCCCCTCCTATCCAAACCATTCTATGATGCTGTGTCATAGAATCCTAGAGGTTTTGGAAAGTACACAGCTTGATCATAACATATGAAAGCTAAATGCCACCTCAACCCATTTGTTTATTTTGTCAATCCTTCCCTGATTGAAATTTCAAAACAAAACCCTCTTGGTATGCAACATCTCATAAGAACACTGTAATAGCTTTAAAGTACTTTAAACATGTGGAAAAATAGAAAAAAAACAACTCGAGACAGGAGACAGACTCTGCTTGCTGAACTTGAATGCCTTTTTTTTCCTTAGAAAAAGAACTGTATTCTTATGAAGTGGTCAGAATTCTAGAAACTTGCTGTGTGCAGCAACAAAGAGTAGAATAACACCAGAATACAGTTTGAGGCAATATAATCCCCTTCACACTTCAGGTGGGCACTGAGATGCAGCTCCTTCCCTCTCACAAGAACATGCTCAAGACTGTCAAAGGAGGGACCCCAGGTAGCAGCACTCCAGGCAAAGTTCCTGGGAATGCATCAGCTCTCTGGCTCCCAGGAGCAGGGCACAGATGACATGTACCAGACTTGAGCACTTCTTTGAAACCCCACTACCTTTGAAGACAATAATTAACAATAACAAATGCACTGTAAGAAAGGATTTATGTCCTGAGGTTGCTGAACTGAACTAAAATTGGGAGATAAATTTACAATAAGGGTGAATGCAATGAAAGAGAACAAACGAAGTGTAAAGAAATTCATAATAAACACTAGAGATTATTTATGCAGATTACATTAGATGCTAAAATAAAATCCTCAGCAAAGGAACAGCATAACAGGATGGCAGGTTTATTAGCCTGTATGTGCCAATAACCAATTTACTGTTATTTGCCTCATGTCTGTCTTAGAGATTTACATTGTAAAGATTTGGGGTCTGAAACACCAGTCCCTCTGTGTATTTGTCTGGTGGCTGGTACAACTGGTATAGGCTGAAGTACTATGGCACTTATATACTGTTAAAAAAATCCCACCCTATATCAGTCAAATCATGAGACAAGATTATTTATCTATCTTAAAGGCAGTTGGAAGATTATCCTCTGTAATTATCTTCTGTAGCTACTGAAGCTGGAATTCAATAATAATTCTGTATGAGAAGTTCTCAGAAAGTTAAGAATATTTTTTGAAGTTACATAGTGATGAATTTATGGAGGACACAGAAGCATTTGTATTTAAAAAAAATTGAACAGAAGGAAAAAACTCATTTACTCATTTTAACAGTACAAGCAACCTGACATCTTCAAACTACAGAGACAAAAAAACTTCTTAGAAATGAAGTCACTTCAAAAGAATACTCGGAATGATTAAGTGTTTCAAAGGCTACCAAGCAGAGTAACATGGAAATGATAATACTCTGAGGAGTATTATCTCTGAGGACATCTCTGAGGACCCCATCATCAGTGATACCATTATCCTAATAAAGTCCTCCAGGCTACTTTCTTGAAAGACCTGTCAAGTGCACATTTAAATTCCAAACCAAGTTTCATTCCAACAAAAAAAAAAAAGCTTTGTCATGCTTTTATACACTATGTAAGTGCAGGGGCATTTTGAAGTAGATAAAATCTGACCATTTCAGCAGAAAAACAACAAAGTGAGTATGAAATATACACTGGTCTTGCAAAACAATGTTAAAAAATATTCAAGATTAGTGCTTCTAGAAATATGCTATTATTTCTCTTCAACCTTTTCCCCCCCCCAGAGAAGGGAAGGAGAGACTTAAGGCATAGATTTGCTTCTCTCTCAACATGTAATTAATTAGTTCCTTTGATGAGTTTATGAATTTAAATATTCTCACACTTGTCTTTAGGTTCCCTATACAGGGAATAAATGAACATTAACATTCTACATAATGAAGTACTCCTTGTAAATTAATTCATTAACTTTGCAAAACACTGTCCCCACGTAACAGGAGCTTTTTTAAAATCCTCAAACAAGTCACCGTGTACCTTATAGTCCAGAAAGAGCAGCTATTGTTCTTACCCCATTCAGTGTCAGGGGAAGGCTGAATTTCAGAAATTACAGTGTAATAGCTGGAAAGGGGAATTCATTATGCTCATAATGTGAGTATCCTGTTGACCTTTTTAGTCACCTTAACAGGTGACAGAGACCTCACTGCTTCAGCTCCTTACAGCTGGCTGTACTGGGCAGATTGAGGGCTTCCCCCTGCCTCACTCAGTGTAGCTACCCCAGAATAAAATTAAATACCCACACTGACCTTCCTGGCCAGAGAGCCAAGGACGTGCAGAGAAGGAACCCTGCACCATCCAGCTGAGGATCAAGAGATCCAAAATTTTGCTAGAATTTGCAGCAAACACATGTTCTGCATGGATCTCCCAAATCCTGGTCAACTGACTTTAAGAAATGGAATCACAGAATTGTTAAGGTTGGAAAAAACCTCCAAGATCATCATGTCCAACTCTCAACCCAGCACCACCTTCATGTTCACCACTAAACCATGTCCCCAAGTGCCACATCCATACATTTTTTTGGAACACTTTTCAGGGAGTGATTCCACCACCACTCTGGGCAGTCTGTTCCAATGTTTTCCAAACATTTCAGTGAAGAAATGTTTCCTAATATCCAATCTAAACATCCCCTGGTGCAACTTGAGCCCATTTCTTCTCATCTTGTCTTTTGTTGCACAGGAGAAAACACCCAATAAAATACCAAAATTCAGCATAAATAAATGGGAAAAAAAATCCTAAACTTATACATGTGGTAAGAGGCTCTCAGCATATCATTTCTGTTGAGAAGCAAGATCATGGAGCTATGGTTCAGATATTCATGAATCTCCCAAATCAATGCTCAGCAACAGTCAAAAAAGCAAATGACAAATGGTGCATTACCCCATGATTATAAGGAAAGTAATATAAACCAAAATAAAGAGCACCATTAGGTCACAGATCACCTTTCAAAGAGTGTGTACGGCCTCCCTCAAACATACAGAACTGAGAGTTCAAAGAGACAAGGCTGGCATGTGCAACAGTTTCCATAACAGGGACAACTAAGCCAGGTAGAAGTCTCCAGTCTGCTGTGACAGTACCCTGGGGAAATGCATCAAATCACTGCAGGAACCATCTTTGGAAGATGTCCTGTTACGTCTCTCATGCAATACAAAAACCTGTACACACAAGGACACCAGTAAGTGCAAAGCTGCTAAAAATTAATTTGGCTGTGACTCTTCTTGCCACGGCACATTGTAAAGTGCTGACAGGAAGAATGAAGAATTTTAGGAAAGAGAAACCCACTAAAGATGACTAACAGTGCCTAAAACCAGAGAAACCATATTCAGCCCTGGAAGCTCCTGAGCTAACAACAGTTGGAGGCCAAAAGCCTAGAGGAAAACAGAAGTATGTGCACAATTTTTCCTGTATTGTCCCACTAAAATCTGCTCTCAGCCACTGTCACAGTTAGGATATTGGACTGGATGGTCACTGATCTGATCCTGTACAGCCACTCGTGGTTTTGCTTCCTTTAATCTAGAAACACACCCAACATTTTTCTCTGTGAGACAGCACAGCATCAACACACATCAGCCAATTCTGATTGATAACTTGGTTTACTTTCCAATTGGATGAACGTGTATCATCAGAAACATCAGTAATTCATTCCTTCTGCACCATGTCCTGATTACAAACAGCACAAAAGGGAACAATTCCAGCAGCAAATGAAAAGACATGAAAGTAAAAATTGCCCTACCAAAGACATTACTTTTAAGACAAAAGTATTTTGATCATCACTGTAAATGTGGTTGGTCTTCAAAAGAAAAAGGTACCACAGCTACCCTATGATTAAAAGCCATGTCATAGTTGCCATTGATTTTTCTAGCTCTTTACTCTTCTTCCCATCAGGCTCCTACCCGACTCTTTGGGAAGTACAGCATTTGTGAAGTTAAAAGCAATACATAAAAAATAAAGTAGCAACTAAATAGTCAATATATTTAGCATCTCTAATAACACTTTCAAAGGACACAGAGTACACAGCACCCACAGATACCAAAGTTCCAACAAAGCACTAATGGATCCTACTCCTTTATCATCACTGAATGAGGAAAGGCTGAATTGCTTCCAGGCTCCAGTTACACAATTTTCCAGAGAAGCAGGAAGCAGAAATGGTAAGGTAAAAATGTTTTTCAAAGATTTTGTTCATATGTGGTCCCATAAGAGTTGGATAAAGGTAAACAACAGAGGCTGAAATCCAAATCCCAAATCCCACAACTGTTCAGTATCCATACCAAGAAGTATGTTATCTTTATCTCCTACAGAATATTTTGGATTTATGTTATTTCGTCTGAAAAGCTCCTAGACAAGTGCAGCTTCAGAGCTTTTTGGACACTGGGAAAATGAAAGAAATGTTATATATATGTGTGTTTATGTATCTATATATACATATCTATAGTCTACATAATTTCACTTGCTATCAAGGGCATTTCTCAAAGTCTCAATTCCCAGGCACCTGTGTTTTCACAATATCAGGGGGTGTGCTCTTCCTTCACTATCAGCATTTTCAGCAAGTTCTAAATTGAACCTTAGTATAGCAACACTGTAGGGTTTGTGCAGTTAAGTCCTAAAATATTTTTAAAGTACCTTTATATTTTATATTAGGGAGGTTTCAAAACCAAAATCTTTCAATCATTACTAACAATTACTATAATTTTTGTCTACATGCATTTGCAAGGTAACTCGCAGAAATCATTCCTATTCAACCTGAATAAGCTCTGCATGTAATTTTGTTGTATTTTTTTCCATACTGAAAGACTACTTATAATGGTAATGCATCCCTGCAAGTGAGTACTGGGGAAAAATTCAAATAACAGAGAGTTTTTAATACAGGAATATATTGTTTTGTCAAGTTAATTTAATCAGTGTAAACATAGCAGACAAACGAAAAAATTACTGAGTAATTACTCCAGCAAGACTGTGTGTTTATCATAAAAAGGGAATCCTTATTACAAGTTACCTGGTACTTGTAATTCCAAATAATTCTAATAGAAGCAAACACTGCAGCTTCCTTTTATTCAAAATAAGTTTAAACAGAAGAGACTTTCTCTGCAGTACAAATATTAGGGGGATTATGCCTTAAATTTCAGTCTGTCACTTTAGGCAAAACTGCACTCAGCAATCTTTCAGAATTCTGCAGTCCTGGATAATTAAATAATCAACTCAATGCTATTTTTCTTTAAACCCCACTAATGTTTGTGAATTATTTTTCTTTACCTTCATAAGGTAAGGATACAAAGAGATACCTCAGAAACACTGTCAAAAAATATTTTAACAGATACCATGGCAAGGTCTCATGATGGGGAAGTTGGGTGAGACTCTCATGCCCACAGCTGTCTCAAAAATTCACCCTTCAATCTGTAGAGCTCAGCCAAGGGTTGTTTTTGCTTTACAAGACACAAATATTCAAACACGCAGCCACATCACAAATCAGTTTAACACAAATGGCACAGCAGTTAGAAAAGTGTTTCCAGCAGCACATACAACCCTCCTAAACAAGGAGAAATGAAAAACTCACCATCACTGAGATCCTGAAGAAGGTTTTCTTGGCATGAAAAGTCCAGCTTCACTTTAATGTTTACAGTAAATGTTGCAATCTTTCCAGGTTTTAGAGGAAACTGGCAGAGGGTGTCTTCTAGATTCCAACTCAAGAAATCTCCATACAGCTTCTCTGTATCAAAGTAAGTAAATATTTCATGAGCATAAGCCCTGCATTAAGGAAATTTCAGTTTTGAACTGCTGTAGAGAGGATGAACCAATTTGTCATGTCCTGTTTAAAATCTAAAATATTCAGAATTAAGGTATTAAAAAATAATGTAATGTAACACTAGAAGGATAGAGAAGTTACTGGATACTGACACTGACCTGGAATCATACAGATCACAAAGCTCAAAATACGAATTTAAGTGAAGAAGACCACTACCAGAAGAAAAAAAAATTGCACAATAGGCAGCATTAAATATAAACTTTAAATATAGCCTGCAGGGGTTCTAAAAGTTCATGTAGTTTTGAATCTTACACAACTCAGCTCAGGAAGTGTCACATGAATGCAAAGCACTTTTCATCAAAATACACCAAACTTAATCAGTTGGAATTCTGAAACAGCTGTAACATCATTATTCAGTTATTTATTGAGTAATGGAGAAGGCAATGAAGACTACTGGCTTTCATCTTTTTATAAAGTCCTTCCTTAAAGCTGAGAAGCAGCTTTTTACTAGAGCCAAACATTAAGGATGCTGCCAGACAGGATTATTCTGTGACAGAAGAAAATTTGTTTAATATATTATTTATCATTGGTTCATATGAGATAGGGGATCTGTAAGTCCTCCCTCATAAGCCTGACATGCCAGAAAATAAAACAAGAGAAAAAAAAACCCCAGAATTTACTGTTCATCTATACTGGGTCTTCAGTTCTGGCCAGGGTCAACCCACCCCATCCCTAAATTGATTCATATATGCAACCATACCATGCAAAGTACTACAAGAAAGTCTATTGATACATAAAATAAAAGTGACTGTTTGACTGGGAGAGTCCTAAAAATACATCAATCTATTACAGCAATGTATGTTATCTCCAAAGTATATTGGAGAATTCTTCTAAAAGCTCATTTAAACACTATTTGAGCACAGCTTTGCGTAACAGGGACCACTGAAAGTCACACAGTTCATCTCTACATCCTCCCAGGCTACTTGGGAAGAGCAAGGTAATTAAAATCCGCTGGGATTTCAGCACCTTTCCAAAACCATCATCTAAGATCCACATGTGAGGGGACAGGGGGGGCAGACTGCCTCTACAACTAAACCTGGAATAAAGGATCTTTCAAAAACAGCAATCAGAATTCCAGATTATGTCCAAATCATGTTGATTTGCACAGAAACTTTTGGTTTCCTTTTCTAGGGAAGGAGAAAACCAGGAGAATGTTTTTTCCATTAACTTCTACCTAAACAATAACAGCTTTGCCTGAAATATATTCTTCTCACAGACCACCAGGTGTTGTGTTGTCTTTCCCCATCAAATCAATAGTACAGATTTCTTCATAAACACGAAGATGAGGTAAAAATAAAAAATCCTCCCAATAATTGTTTCCTTAAAGTCACCTCCACCTCATCCAATGATTTAGCTGGAACCATATCACCATTCTGATTATTTTCTTCTACTTTCAAGAAAAAAAGTATGGCAATCTCTATCCCCTTTTCCTAACAAGTGAAAATCCAATATGCTAAAGGAATGTTTTCCCTCAGTGTAAACAAAGAAGGACTTATCCCAAGCAGTGGAGCACCAAACTGTTTCCAAAACATGTTTTCATTAAGTATGAGATTTATTTGAAGACATTACAAGTGAAAAGACTTTTGAAGTGAGAATAGCCCTTGCAGATATTTTCTAATTAACACTAGTAATTACAATACAAGATCTAAATGCTTGAGCTAAAAGTTACGCTGTAGAGAGACACCTAATTTATATTTATCTGACACTGTTTATAGTTTAACAATGTTGACCCTGTTCAGTAATCACTGTTACAGTGGATTATACTCTGGCTTCAGACCTTTCAGTTCAGTGGAAGGCTAATCTGGGGCAAGCCTGCATTCAGGTCTTTCTCGAGTCCAAAATCTGTGTTTAGCAAACATCTGAAGTTAAAAGCAACTGCTATCAGGAGTTGTAAATAGCAACCTGTTTCATCATTTTACTGGATACTAAATCACTAAAATCCTAACAAATATCATGTAAAAGCTTACCCAGAAACCAACTTTGGGTTATCCCAGGCCAATCTAACTTTTAACAGATTTTAAGGTCTGCCAAAGAAAAAATCCATTCTGACATTTTGCATAGAGAAACTTGATAGAAAACTCTTTTGAGATCACAAGAACCTCAGTTCTTTTCAATCTTAAATCCCCTGGTAAAACTGGCTTTTTGCTATAGTTTATTTTATAAACTCAATATAACTATCAGTTCTAAATGCACAGGCATTGGCATTCATACATTTTGACTTCTCCTAGACCTGGTAGATAGAAATGAACCTGCAGGACTTGTTACGTTCTTTACAATGTCATAACACACTAAGAAGAAAAAAAAAGTTATTGCACAGAAGTAATTGTGCTCAGAGAGATGAGAATATGTGAGAGGAACGACTCTGCAGACACCAAAGGTCAGTGGAGAAGGAGGGGCAGGAGATGCTCCAGGTGCCAGAGCTGAGGTTCCCCTGCACTCCAAGGAGGAGCCAGGGGAAGGACTCCTCTCCCTGAACAGCAGCAGGAATGTGTGATGAACTGACCATAACCCCCATCTCCACCTCCCAGTGGCACTGTGCAAGGAGATGGAAAATCTGGGAAAGAGGGGTGGAGGGGGGAGGTGTTTTTAAGATATATTTTATTTCTTATTATCCCATCCAATTTTGTTAGCAATAGAATTCAATTAATATCCCCAAGTTGAGTCTGTTGTGTCTGTGACAGTAATCAGTAAGTGATTTCTCCTGGGCTTTAACTCATGAGACTTTCATTATATTTTTGCCCCCTGGCCATTTGTGGAGGGGAGTGACAGAGCAGCTTTGATGGGTGTCTGGCATCCAGCCAGGGTCAATCCACCACAAAAATCCAACTCCAATTTGAAAGAATTTACAAAGTTTTCTTTAGCTAAAAAAAAGTTAAATAGATCTAGTCCTGGGTATTCACAGTTCTTCCTGAACCTCAGAGTAGAGTTTTCATTTGTGGTCTGGCAGATGTGTTCAAAGGCCATGGGAAGAATACAGCTGGACAGCTGAACCTGTATGTTTAAATTCCAGAGGTCAGTCACTTCTAGGAAAGATCAATGAGGATTTGCTTCATCATCCGGGTTCATTCAGTTTGTGTAGCTGGGCTCACCACTTGTGCTAAGATTGCCTGATGGGCTCTTCTCAAGCCTCAAGTTCAAAAACAGTGGATTTTGAGTGGATCAAATAGCTGGTTTATCAAAGCCTTTGGACTGCACTCCCTCAACTGAGATATAACAAGCTTCTAACAAGAGCTGACTGCAGCCAAAGGGTGGGAAGGCATCCAGCTCTGCACAGGTCATCTTTCCAAAAAAAGGATTAAACTGTCTGACCTGGTGAGGGACAGTGTAAGGTGACACAGAGTTGGCCCTGACAGTATGGACATGTGATGTCCAACCTACAGATGCCACAGCCTGGCTCAGGGATGCAGTGAGACACTAAAAGCCATGACAGACGTGTCTATTGTGGCAGCATGACAAGTCCCTCTTGCTGAGCTGCCTCAGGATCTGTTCCACAACACACGGCTGCTGAAGGACTCAAAAACCCTGTGATGCCCTTTATGAACTGCACAGGGGGGGGTTCAAGTTCTTACTTATCTAAGGGCCAGAGTGGAAAACCCAAAGAGCTGCACCTGAGAGTGACAGAGGAGAGGAAGTAAGGGAAGGCAAGTGTGAAAGTCTTACCTCCAGAGGTTCTCATTAACATGACACCACTCAAAACAATGCCAGAGAAGTTGGCTTCCTCAAGGAAAGTGACTGGCTATAAATGCTAACATAACAAGGGAGGGGGGTCAGGTCACTGCACTGCAACAGCAAATCCCATCCAGTAATTCCAACAGCAATAAAAAAGATAATGTTTGCCATTTACAACACTCATCTTTGTGCTAAAAGCTGTGGCTCCAGACACAGAAAGTAGGGAAATGGGTCAGGCAGGCAGCAGCTGCAAGAGATTCACAAGCAACTGCCAAGACAAAAAGAACCAAAGGAAATCAGGTGAAACAAAGGTTGACTGAAAGCTCTGTGTATTTGGCTGAAATGGGACAACAGCTTCTCACAGGCTCCTGAGCTGACAGGCAAGCTGTGGTCAAGCAGATGAAGGTGACCACCAGCTTTCAAGGAGACCTTGAGCAGTTTGAACAGGCACATTTCAGTGAGGAATAGTACAGAACAACCAGAGACAACTTCTTAATACACTATGGATAGTTCATAAGCACCTGCATATCCTCTCACCTTGATGCGTAACACCAAGAGTTTGTGATGCTGTTAGAGATGGTTTAATGTCATGCCTTCATGAGTTCCATGCATGTATTCAGAGCTGCTGACATTACAAAACTTTAGCTCCCTGTTGACCACCACAAGCCCGTGTCACTGTACCATCACTCCATCCCTATGCATTTGTTTAAATTTATGGTCGTAACTAAAATGGAAGAGAGCCATAACTAAAATGGAAGAGACTTAAAATGAAAAAAAGCAAAGGTCCATCCCCAACACAAGAAAGACATGCTGGACCTGTTGACATGAAAGACCTGTTGGAAAAAGTCCAGAGGAGGCCACTAAGTTGATCACAGCACCTCTGCTACGAAGACAGGCTGAGAGAGTTGGGGTTGCTCATCCTGGCGAAAAGAAGGCCCTGGGTAGATCTTAGAGCCCCATCCAGTGCCTAAAGGGGCTCCAAGAGAGCTGGAGAGGGACTTTGGACAGGGCATGTAGTGACAGAACAAAGGGGAACAGCTTCAAACTGACAGAGGGCAGGATTAGCTTAGGTATCGGGAAGAAATTCTTTACTGTGAGGCCCTGGCACAGGTTGTCCAGAGAGGTTGTGGACTCCCCATCGCTTGAACTGTTCAAGAATCGGCTGGATGGAGCTCTGAGCAATCTGGAATAGTGGAAGGTATCCCTGCCCATGGCAGGAGAATTGGAACTCCGAGGTCTTTAAGGTCCCTTCCCACCCAAACCATTCAGTGATTGATTCTATGACACTTTGCAACACCTCCATGCAATCACATTTGAAATAACATAATTACTGCATGCTTAATGTAGACCATTAGCTCCTCTTGCATGGGCAGCCTTTTCCAGTGCTTTACATTGTTTCCACAGCACAGTCATGTAAAAAGTCACACTTATTTAAGTTGTGTTTTTTTCATCCAGTAACAGCTCATCTCAAGCACACAGTTCCAAATACAGGGGTGCATTTCACTTCTGTGAGATGGTGCAAGAAACTGAACATTCTGCCTGACAGGACCCTGGATCACCTTAAGTTCTGCTTTCAAAAGAAGGTTAAGATGATTTCCAGAGGTCTCTGCCCACACAGACATTTCTGATTGCATGATTCTGATGGCACAGTTCTCACACTGTCAGAACAAATATCATTCAGTGCCTCTCAAAACTCATTTCTTTTTTTTCTGAGATAGGGATTTAAGTTGCATTTTTTGAGCATGCATGCTTATAGCTTACTCATCAGAAATCTTCCTTTTTCTGATAGACAGTTATCATGCCTAATAACATCTGAAACACTGTCAGCTACACAAAGGGACTTCGTTGTAAGTATCTTCTATAGAGAAAGAAAATACAGGATGAATTACAATTAAAAGTTTTACTGAACTTAGAGGCGAGTCTGTCAACTCTTTTCCTTTTCCCCCACTGTTTTTAACAGAAGTTATCATGGAGAGATGGTGGTTTTAAAGCTGACATAAGTCTCTCTTTCAACACTATGAACCCATTAACTGTGTAATGTTACATACAAGAATTCTGATTTACATGTGATTCACAGGCCCATATATTCAACCATTTAATACATTTCATTCCATCAATGTTTCCATTTCACCTGAATGCTGTATTTGGCCTCTCCATTTCATACATACAGCCCCTGGCCCAGGAGGAGCATGTTGGAATTTCTGAAATACGAAGAGTAAGTCATCATATGTTTCAACTCCTAAAATTATTCCAGGTAACAAGTCTCAGACTGAAAATCTATTTTGAGATGATTGGCAACTCCTATTCTCTGATGTTGTGGAAAGGGGGGGATACTCTCTTATAAAAAAATTCTGAGCTTGAATACTGAAATGAACAGAAATCACAACGTATCACACTGCATTTTAATGCTCTGACACTGACAGAATAAAACCTGCAATAAAGTAAGGTATTTCTACTGTCAGTAAAGATTATGCTGCTTGTCACCTGCAGTTCTTCTGCTAAGATCATTTTCATAACAATGCCTCAGAGGACAAACCAAAAAAAAAAAAAAATCACAAAACAAAAGCAGGATTCATCTATCAGACAACTTTTTAATACTAACATGGCCAGAGTACTTCAAGAGAATTAAGTGTACGCAGGGGATGTGCTGTATTTCTTCCAGAGCTTCAATTATTCTTTTAACTCACAATAGCTTATTTTATTTATTGCTTTGTCTTTTAAAGTCTTATCTCCATTTTTTTTCCTACTGCTCACTGAGTAGATAGAAACAGGTTTATTTAATTCCACTCCCTCAAGTAGGACAACATTACTGCTAATAGTAATTTATTTAATGAACTAATCAGCATATTTAGACATAAGGAGAAAATAATTTAGACCCAAGATTCTTCCTCTTTACAAGTAATTTCCTCAGGATTTTTTCCCAAGTAACACTGAAATTAGATCTAGATTTCCAAAAAGCAGGTGACCCTTAACACACAGATGATTCTACAATTCCTTTCATCTCTCTACACTTTTACATTCATTCCTATATTCCTACAATAAAATCAAACTGAATTATTTCAGCTCTGTAACAGGGACTATGATATTTATTCTAAACTGACCTAAAAGAAGTATAACACAAATAATCTCCCTTTTAACAGAGAAGAAGTCAGCATGATTATTTCCAAATATAAATCAGCATACACACCCTTGGTGACTGTTTTTGCTGTCACCTCCAGTTTCTCCAACGGTTCTGTTCCAATATTTTCTAATTTAATGATGAGCTGCTGGGTCTCTCCATTGTACAGCTGGACAGACACGTTAGTGGAGATTTCATCCCCTGAAGAAGGCTGAAGTGTATGAGCAGACCTACAAAATGTGACAAACAAAGTATTATGATGAAAATGTTAAAAGCCTGTCCAGGTTACTGTATTCACTGTTCTTGGAAGACTCAGAAACTTCTGCTGAAGATACCAGATACCATTTTCCATTCCCATTTTTTAGAACCATTGAGGACAAAAATTAATAATTTATGCATAAGACAAGTCAGATTTCAAACAACACAAAATATATATTCTAACTCTGAAAGCTTGTTAAACTACTTGTAAAAACTGTAAGAAAGGGAAAAGGAAAAAGAAAATCAAGAGCAGGTCATTACAATGAGCAGGTTTAGTGGACAGTGCAGGGCATAAACCTCAGGGCAGTGGATCCTGGGAAAAATTCCCTGTGTGAAAGGTGAAACAAGGACTAGAAATGAACTCTTTGGAGCATGAATGAGGGAAGGAGGTTGCAGAACAAGACAGATGGGCAGAGGTTCCATTCCTGACTGTATTTTCTGTGCTAATGCAGAGTGGTCAGAAAGCATCAAGGATACAAGGACAAAAGTTACTGAGATTAATGACCAATAATTCCACTTCTTTTTGCAGGTATTCCTGCCATCCTTCCCTTTGATCCTGTCTTTCCTTACCACACGACAAGCAGCCTCCACAAACAGGAGCAGATTTCAGTCTTTCAGAACAGATCTGTGGTGAGGACTTCAAACCAGTATTTTTTGATCATACAGAATGTACTGTCATGTACTGTTAGCATTTCAGGGTTCTGAAATTTGGGCATGTGGAGTGAAAGGGAAGAAGGAATTTCTTTTTTTCCCTTCATATTCTGAAAAAAGTATCATGGAATTGCATATTAAAAAGCAAAAAAAATCATGTTTTCAGTCACTGTATAAATGTACATGTATTCATTAGTGATTCTTCCATGTATTTTTCTCTCTTTTTCTTTCTTCTGTAATAATTGGTCTGAATTAACAAGGACACCTGGACTGGATTGTTAAAATATAAACTGTGAATTCTTGGCTTGATGCATTCCTCTTTGCCCAAAACCAAGGTTTTGAGCACAAGAGTATTGCCAAATTATTTCCACATATTTCTATAAAATTCCAGGATTTCAAGCAGTAGAACAAAAAACTCAGGTTTGCATTCTGAAGCAAAGAACCCAGGCACAGATTATGTCTTATTCTCAAGCATTGATTATACACTCAGATGGCAGAGTTTTTATTCAGCATGTGACTAACACTTAAATATGACCCAACAAAATCATAATTTAATTTAATTTCTCACCTTGGGAGGGAGGTGCTGATCTGCACCCTTGGCAAAGCTGGAATGACTTCGACAGTGCAGCCATTGGTCTTCACTCCTGGCAGATGGTCCAGAAGGCAATCACTGAAGACACCAAAAACTGAAGTATGATAACCTGAGTTTTAGAAGAAAACATCAGTTGTGAATTTTACTGCTTTCTGGCAGGTCTTAAGTACTAAGCTTACTGGTCAGGTCTTGTCAGTGCATTTGCTACCCAAAACATCACCTTCTCCACAGGAAAATCTTCTCAGGACACATAATATGTACAGGACTTTCAAACCCCTGAAATAACAACATTTATAAGTACCTGACAATGTACAAACAACACATGTGTTCACCTCTGCATCTGTGGCATGTAAAATAAAAGAAATTGTAAAGAGCCTCTGATTTCTGCATTACAGTAACTTCTGCAGAATTCTGTACAAGATCAACATCACAAGTCATAGCATGGACACCATTTTATACCTCATCACCAAATTCTCTGGTGCACATAAAACATGTCAACCTCCAACATACGTTCCCTACTTCCTCAGAAAAATGTTTATAGGAAAGAATCTCAACTGCATCCAGAAGGATAAAAGAATACTAAAGGAAATTATTGATGGAAAAAATATGCATGCATAAACAGACACCTGCCACAGAAGACCACAACTTCTGAAAGTTCAATTTAGTAGAAAAATACCTCTCCACTGATTCCTTACCAGGCAGTATTTATGAGTTATATCTGAAGGAAAATTTGATACATTGACACACAAAAAGCTGCCAAGTACAGAAATCAACTCCTCTACTTGCAATACATTTTTAGTACGTGGAACTCAAAGGAGACAACTACAGTACAAATGTTCTGAATGCTTTGATGCTATTCTGTATTCACTGAAATAGTTTCTGGGGAAAAAAAAATCACATGAAAAATTGTTTTATGAGCAGACACAAAAGCACTTAAGAAAAATTCCGTGAGAACAGAGTTTCTTCAAGTTCAAAGCCATAATCTTTTAGTGTTTAGCTTTACTAAAATGGTTCTTATCCTGTATCCTAACTTTGTATTCCAGGAAGACATATTTAAAAATGTGATTTGGTAAGATGATTCACTCCTACTACATGTTGAATCCATCCTCTCCACATATGCCTCCTTTTCTAGGTCTGCTCATCTTTTGTAAAAGGTCTTTAATTTTCTTCCTTACTACAAACACTGTTTTATTTAGGCTTATTAAGGAAATGATATCTTGACTGCAACAGGCCATACACCCTGGCTAAATTGTTTCCACGGAAGCAATGGGCAAAAATTTCTGTAATCTTACATGAACACAATTAATTAAGGAAAAAAAAAACCCTGCAAGATTATCTTCTGCATTCTCAAGAAAAAAGTTCAAGTAATCCTCCTCAGAAGCTTTCCAAATGAAAGCATTAATAAAGGGGAGCTGGATTTCATTATCCTCGTCCTCTCACACATGAGATACTCCAAGAATGTGCTTGTTACTGCTGCTGCAACCAAGTGATTCATCAGGCTGTTTTTAATGAAGCCTGGTACAGGGAACAGATTCCCTCTTCTGCTTTTTTCCTTTACTTACTGAGGAGAATTCAGAGTGGTGAACACACACGTGGCAAACAAAGCCATGCAAGCCACAGAGGTGTAAAACTCAGGTTGTTTTGCCCACGCAGAGTGACTGGAGCCATCTCTTACCATTGACAGTGATCTGCCCTGTGGTTTGGGGAACACCAACAAGAGTCACAGGGTAGAGACCAGATTCTGCAGGGAGGGAAAGGGCAGCAGGGAGAGATTCAAATTCTACTCCAGTTGTCAACAGACCCTGAAAAAAACACGTTACACAGATAAATCCATTTATGATATACACTTACATTTTTATGCTACATACTTATATTTTAATCCCATGCATTACATCAGCCAAACTTTTATGATTTATTCCAATTTACTCATAGCAGTTATTTTGGGGTTCAAGTCGCAGTGACTGCAGTGTGCATCCAGAATTACAGCAGGATTTGTATTCAACATGGAAACATGTTTCAGGAACTGAGCTGGGAATGATGTATGAAAAACTAATAAAAATTTATACCCAAGCACAGTAAAAAAGTCAGAGATATCATCCGCATGGTGCTGTTTTGTACCTACATTTAATTGTACCTGTGACTTCAACTTGAATATGTGATAGATTTTGGGCAGTGAAAATCAAACATCAATAGCAGGGCTTGCTTAGCTTTAATTACCTGGCCAAAATATGTTTTCTAAGGGGAAAAAAATATTTTTATTCACAGATAACAGAAGAAGTTTAGCTTAACCATCCAACCTAAACATTTCAGTGAGTTGGAATAAAGCTGCTGAACTGATCTTCTCTCAAGCCTAAATGCCTGCAGTTACTCCTTTAGTGTCAGAGAAATCTTTTAGCATCCTAAATTTAAAACATGAGACAAAACAAGAAACTAAGCAGAAAAAAAAAAAATTGAAGAACACAGCATTACTGTTCTTAGTAGACTGCAAGTTTTCTTTAAGCTTGGTTAATGAATTTAAGATGCTTGAGCATAGAATGTACTCTTGAAAGTAAATTTGATTTTGGAAAGTTACCAGCTGTTTTCCTATACACATATTTATTTTTATTTTTAAATAAAGATGTTACACAAAGAGCTCCATCAAGTAAAGCAGTAAGCACAACTGGATTAAATCTCAACTCCGTGTGGATGCTTCATGAGAACTGAGAACTCTATTAAAGAGGAACATGCTACTTTTGTGAAGACAGATGAAAAAAACTCATGGTTTGAGCCACAGAAAAACACATAACATACACAAAATCTGTAAAATCTTTGTCCTAGCAATTACTTCTTTGTAGACTTGACAGTCTTGAGGCAACAGCTAATTCACCCAAAGCTACTCTGGCTTTGTGGAAAACTGCATTAGAGAACTCTGTCCTTGAGACTGCACAAAATTCCATTTCACCATTTTACTTGAGTTGTAAGTAAATACTCTGTCACACCCTCATTTCTACTGAACTTTCATTTTCCTCCCATTTCACGTGGAGACTTCAGCTGTCAGAAACATTCCACAAAAACATAAGTAAAACCTAACTTTGTCTTTCTATATATTCACCACCCAGTGTACCAGAGCACTCAGACTTTTTGATTCCCACATTAATCCTTCCAGTGGGATTCACCCCACAGAAATGGGATGAACATTCTCACTTCAACACTGATGTAGTCCTGCTGCTTTTGCTTTGGCTAAAACAAATCTTAAAACACAAACAAAAGGTGACCCCATACACTCTCCAGAACTCACTTTTAAAACAGGTACAGAAAGCTTTTTTATTTTAGTCTCAAAACCATCGATCTATCACCTATATTCAAATGGCCTAATATTCAAATACATTTGAATTATTCAGGATTCACCTCAACTAAAAACTTTCATCCAAGGACTTAAAGTCCTGCAAAATCAGTGATAAAAAACCCACAAGCCTTCCAATATATTGTTTACTATCAGCTGTAGCAAATGTAAACAAACAAAACTGACAGAGACCCCTAAATATTCTCTAATATATAATGCAAACCATGAAAACAAAGGGATTTTTTAAAGAACAAACACAATGCAAATGCCAAAACACCTGCACTAAGCACACACTAAACTATGGCCACATGCCTGGGCTAGAAACTGAAGAGCCTGAAGTGCACTAATACAAAAAGAAGAAAGCAGCATTCAATTCCCCCACTTTCAGACTTCTACTGTTCAGTAAAACTTCCAATTTTTTAAAAGTAAAGATATTAAGAAAGCATTAAAACTCATTGAAATGGGAAAAAAATATATATTAAAAAATCAACTAGACTTCAGATTTCCACACATAAATTGAAATCAATATACTTACCGTTAAAACTTAGGCCACACAAGTCAGTTTTAAAAGACAGTAACATATCTTAGAACGTCTGAAGGACGATTTCAAGATCGTAATTTGCTGAATCGGACGATTCTGCTGCAATATTTGCCCAACATTGCCCCCTGGTGCCTAAAATTTCGCAGTTTAACAGTGAAAGCCTAATCAAGGCTGAAGTACCCTCACATCCATTAAATAAAACATATCAGCCACACCACCAAAAGTAGGGAGATGTGTTAGATTTTTTCTCCTGAGAGTTTTATACGTTATTTCAAGTAGTAATACTTAGTAATCATTTAGTCATCACTTAGTAATCATTTCTCTTTGTGACCCAATAGGAAAAGATCATCCAAATCCAAGGTTTCCTCCAGGGGAATGTATGAGTGACACACACAGGAAAAATGTTTACATTTCTTTGTATTCTTACAAACCAATTTAAATTGTCTTAGAGTGAATATATGCATGCTTTTATCACAGCATGTCTTTCAATCACTTCAAATCTCATTTTTGTTTTAGAGGAACAAAACAACTTGCATGTAAATGGCAGCATTTGGGGATGCTGTTAAAATAACATGAGTATGTAACTGCTTTTTTTAGGCTTTACTTACCAATCCCAAAATGCAATCATTCTTTTTTTACAGTAACATGACCTTCAGAGTTAGTTTTCATGCTGAACATACTTGTATACGATGTTGTCAAATACTTTACACAAAAACTGTCAAATATTTATTTAAAGGGAAATTTCTCCTACTATTTCTAATATGGTCGTTTTAGGCAGACTTAGAAAAACACCAAACACAACCATTTTTATTCTTTTTCCCCCTTCACCTTTCTGTGTACATTCTTGACTAATACAGTCTCCATTAAATGCAGTGTAGCAGTAAGTAAATATTCTCTCAAGATGGCAGAAACAGCAAAAGATGGGAACTCAGGAAAGAGCAGCTGATGGAAACAATTTAAACCATCAATTTTAGATGGTATTTTTAAACATCAACATAGAGCTCTGGCCTAATAGCACAGTTTTGAAGTTAAAAAAAAAAAAAAAAAAAGAAAAAGGCAACAGCCATTTTTAAAGCATCATTAATCAAAATACCACACTTAATCGTGTTCAATTAAATACAGGTCCAAACAGAGGGAGAACTACAGAACAAATACTTAAATCTTGAATAAAGACTAAATATTATAAATTACAATATTCTCATGGGTTAGGGTAGTATATTTTTGTTTCTTGATATCTATTTATTAAGTATGGTTTACACTGTCTGTAGATATTGTAGCTTTCTTGGAACCATGGCTGTATTTTCTACAGTAGGAGAAGAGAAAATGCTTTCCCTCAATATGCTACATTGCCTCAAAATTTCTCAGCTTTTTTTTCTTGGTTTTAATAGTAAACTTGATAAAGATGAAAAAGTAGTTAAAATCTTAAAGAACTTAACGTATTTTGAACTGCATCTTCACATGTATTTTAGTAGTAGATCTCACCACACTGTACTGTGGTTTGCTGCTTTAAGCATTTGTCTCAAGATACAGAATAAATCCACTGGAGATTTCCCAGAATTTTTTGTTGGATTTTTTTGAAGGCCTGAAATGTGAAGGTCATTTTTTCCTGCATAGAAAACCGAAGTAATGGCAGAAATTGCAAAACAAACTACAAAAGAGCTGGAGGCCAACACTCACGTACCTGAACAAGTCTGTACAGAAATCAATATTCTTGGCAGAAAAGGCCAAGTGGTGGCACTTATTTACAGCTGAACATCCCATCTCCAGGTGACCTGAACTCCAGCACCAGCACGGCAAGAATATTCTGTCTAATCTATCACAGCCAATTCTAGTAAGGCTCATTTTTGTCTCTCATTCTGCTAAGCTATCTGCAGTGTTTTATTAAAGCATTTGTTCTGATCAGCCCCAAGATCTCTCCTACTTCACTTTATTGACTCACACAGTTGTGGGACCCAATCACTTCCATGCTCCATAATTAAACATTTGTCATTTTACAAACACTACTGCACCTTTCTTTGGATCAGCCTTCTAACTATATGGACAAAACAGAAACAAGAAATAGAAAAAGACAGAAAAGGAACACAGAAATCAGGCAAGAATGAAGAATAAATACCTCATGAGAGTCCCAAATCAAAAATATTCATGACAGGAAATAAAGAGTAAAAACAACAAAGATGGGCCAAGATCCTTGAGAACAATAAAATAAAGCAACAAAGAAAATCGATTTTTCAGGGTTTATCATCTGAGCTACACTAATCAAAGTCTTGTGTCCACAGCCTCATGTCAAGTCTAGAAGTTCAATGCCTTTTACTTAAGCACACCTCAATTAACCTACATGGACTCAGCATTAATACTTCAATTAATGAAAAAGCTCAGAAAGCCTTTTCATGGGGAATCATTCTCCTTAACAACCTGTGCTCAATACTAAGTTGTTTACCATCACAATAGAAATTCAACAAACAGAAAGACATAGTAGGAAAAGTACCACGACAAAAGCTTGGATTTCATTTAACATGGAATGAGTGATCTATCAAAACAAACAAGCCTAAATTGAAGGAAAGAGGAAAATTGTAAAAAAGAAGTAAGATTATAGATTTCAGGACAGTTACATATGGATGATGGTGGACCATGAAAACGACAAAGAAAAATGAAACCAAGCAATGGCAAACTCAAGGAAGATTGGAAACAGGCCTGAATGAGCAGTCATCCTGCAAAGGTGAGGTGCTGAGTCAGGCAGAAGGACAAAAGTTGTGGGACAAACAAGCTGAAACTGCCACAAAATGACAGAAAAGGACATGCTGGATATGCAACTGAGTCTGTGAGAGTCAATAATCTGAAAGAATGTGATACATGATGAGAAATCAGACAAGAAAAACGTATGGAGACTGCAGGCATGAGTACATGTTAATAATAAAACACACCCTTTTAAAATATTAAACAACACTTTGAATTATTAAAATGAAAACAGAAGAGTTTATTCTTATGATGAAGTAATATCTATTCCCACATTCTAGAAAGTTCACAGATGAAACTGGAAAATCAACAACTTAGGTTGGAAGGAAAGGGTAGAGGTTATCTTGTTTAGCCCAGTGCTCAAAACAGGGCTAACTTTGGTAGTAGTTAAGATTTTTCACATCCTGTTCACTCAAGTTTTAAAGATTCCTGAAGATGGAGGTCCCATCTGGACATCCAGTCCCAGTGTATGATCCCCCTCATGCTTGGAAAAAGAGAGGGTTTTTATAACAAAAGTTTCCTATGACTCTCACCTTACACTGGGCATCTCTGGGAAGAGCCCAACTCCCATTTTTACTGCACTTTCCCATCCTGGGATTGAGGAGAGCAGTAGGAATTACTCCAATATTCTTCTCCTCTACAGACTCAACAGATGTCAGTGTTTCTGTCATTTGGGGAGCTCCAAACTGGCCTCAATTCCAAAGAAATTGTCTCTAGAATTCCAAATCCAGGGGAGCAGGCACTTTCCTCAACTTGCTACAGTCTTGATACTGCAGACAAATCTACCAAAATCAACCAATTTCTTCCAGTGAGCCCACATTTGTGCAGAGCAGAATTTCTGATTACGTTAATCACTTCAATTATTTGCATCTAGTTTGCAAATTAATTCCTCTTGTGCTTACCACTGGAACTGGAATTCAGTGTTAATTCCAAGACAGAACTTTATCACGACAACAGTGAAGAGAAGCATTGGTGATACTACAGCTCAATTGCTCAGGGAATGGATGTTGTGCAGATCTATGCAAATAACTGCATTCTGAGTTCTTGAGTGTGTGTAAGCACTTGGAAGAAATTTCCTCATTAAGAAACTGTCCAAGTTTTTAAAATATATAACTACATCATTTCTTACACAATACAAATTAGACTGTAAATCAAAATGTTCTTAATCAATTAATTCCCACAGAGACCTTTCTGATGTGAAGCTTTACAACTACTTTTTCTATTAATTCCTTAAAAATTTGAGTACTTCTGTGAGGGTGAGAGAAAATGCTGCTGGAGAAAGTGGCATGTAAGCTTCCAAAAATTAATTTTATTGTGCTGTAAAAACAAAATCTTTGGGCATGTTCATTTCCCATGGAAAAACACTTCATTATATGTGGTTTATTATCAGTAATTTAGGTCAACTTGCTTGACCAGACACCACAGCAGACATATCAATAAAAACAAAACCCAAACAAAAATCATGAGCAAATAAATGTACCCTGATTCAATTAGCTTGACAGAACAATAGGCTCTAAGAGATGTGATTTATTTTTAAACCAATATTAAAGGTAAGAACAGTTAACAATAAAGGAAAAAGCTGGATTAGGACTGAGTGGCTATTAAGTTGGTCTGGTAGTTAGAGAACTTTTAACCTTTAAATGGGTAACAATTTTTTATAAATCCTGTTAGTTGGAATAAAGAAGGGGAAGAAAAAAATCCACCACAACTGCCTTTTTTTTCGGGATACAGTGCAAGCAACCAACTGAAGCAGTAGAGAGCTTGGGCTTGATCCTTCTAACCTCACATATTTCTCCAGTGGTTTAGCCTTTTTTTCACTCCCTCCTGATCATCTGACATTAGAGTGTTTTCAAATAACATAAATCACTGGGAACAACAAATCCATGAGCTGTAGTTTTTATTAAAACCCAAAGCTTCTCAGACCTAACTATTTTAGTTCATCAGGTTTTTAAATTGTAGTCAAAACAGGAATTTGCAAAGGAAGGATGAATGCAGGCTTTTAAACTACAGGAGCAAGTGTACAATAATTAGGTTTCAGGATATAATTATTACTTGAAAACCAGTATATGTAAATCACATAGCAGGAATTCTGTTCAATGCAGAAATGTTCAGAATTGATTTATGGGTCAGTGCCAGTAAAGCACTTAAAACACTCTGAGTGGCAGAGATTTTTCTTTTCAATACCTCATCACCAACAAATATGAGAAAATTGACACCACCACACAGTTAAACTGAGGTTATGCTGGCTTAAACCACCTTTTAAAAGTATTTATAGAAAACCATATTTGGAAGTCTAAATGAGATTCTTCTTCATAAAAATAGCAGAAAGAGAAGATTTAGAAAGATGCATACCATGTTTTCTACCCGGAGCTCAAAAGGCATAGGGTTGTACACCATCAACTGAACTTCACATACATCTCCCTGGACCCACTGGAAGTCTACAAGAAATAATCACAGAATTAAGGCAGGAATTACCTAATCATAGTGTTATAAAAAAATAACAGCAGCTGAGCAGTCAGATTGCTATAATGCTTAATATCTCTCTATAATCTTCACAGCCCAAGTACTACTCAAGAGCATTGTGCAGCACAAGCTGTAAATCCCAGGCAAAGGAATAGGTTAAAGGACTGGAAACATTCATTAACACAGCAATAGTGCTCTAAGGACCCAGTGCTTCATTGGCAAAATTAACTCAGGCATCAATTCAAAACACTACTTAAACACATTCTTCATGTTCAACACTTAAAGGCTTCCATACTTGGAGTTAGGTAGAGCACACAGGGCCTTGATATTGGAGACTTGCATAAGAATCAACCAGGTTAGAAATAAATACACCAGGAAGAAGGAAATTACAAGTCCTCCTATAGACACAGCTGATGATATGGAGTATATAAAGAGACACTGAAGTAAAGTGTGTCAGGTAAAAAGATGTACTTGCAGTTTATATCTCACCACAAGAGACATGTTCAACTTTAAAGATACTTCACTCTGACAATTTTAATATTTTCTTGAGTTTCATAATTTAAAGAGATGAGGCTGCCCATGGCAGGGGAGGTTGGAACTGGATGATCTTTAAGGTCCCTTCCAACCCAAACCGTTCCGTAATTCTGTGGTTCTGTGGGAGATTATGAAGGTCAGCAGCAGAGATGTAAATTTTGAGTAATTGTTCAATGCAGAAAGATTACTTTATATCAGCACTTCATAATCTTTTCAGCCCACAAGTTCTTGTCTACCTTCCAGATTTCTCACAGTGAACCACACGCACCTGAAGTTCAATGTGGCAAGATTCTCCCTGCAAGCTGAGGATCTGCAGTCCAAGTAAACAAAAGGTGGTTTAATTACCTTTGTTAAATAAATCATGATTATAAGCTGAATTATAACATACATGGATTCGTTTTTACTAGTTTACCCAATGATTTTAACATACATTGCTAACAGTTTTTTACTAGAGTATTAGGAAATGTCCAGCAAAAACCTGGATTATCAATATTAAGACTTTAATGCACAGTTGAAGCCATCTGTACTCTAATTGTACATTCACAATCATTTACTATCTGATTACATTTCGCAAGCAATATTAGAGAGCTCAAGGGAGATATACTTAATGCAAATATTTAACTCCAATTAATGCTAGTGGAAATTAAACACATACATCCACAGATGTTAATGGGTTATATTACTGAAACCTGAAAAGCAAAACTGTTGATTAAAACAAAACATTCAAATTCACCATGGTAAGAGACACTCTGTACATTTCTTATTTAATTACTTATTAGTGTCCATGATGTCTTATGCATTCTGCAGCCCCCAAAACAGCCAGTGACTGCTCTGCACAGGTACAGAGTTAACCATCCTGGTTTACTACAGCAACTGAGGCACCTGCAGTAGCACAGCAGCACTGCAGTCCTGAATCTCCACATTCTAATAATTACCACACTGTGGACTGTCTGTTCTGAAAACACAACCATCCAACAGGGCTCTTCAGCCACAGGACTCATCCCACCAGGTTTCATTTATGCCAATGATGTCAAACCTCTGGGACTGGGCCAAAGCTTCCAGCTGGTGTTTGTTCCTCATGCTGTGTGCATCAGTGTAGAAACATTTCAGGTGTGGTACCTTGTGAAGCAGATTGAAGGATCCCTTTAGGATCCTCAAGTTTTGGCACAAAATCCCATCGCTCATCACTGGAGAGCTTGGTTTTGTCCCCTTCCCCCTTCCAAGCTAGTTCAAAGCTCTGTCAATGAGTGCCACTAGCTCCTGTGCTAGAACTCTTCTTCCCATCTGAGAAAGACTCATCCTGTCAGGTAACAGCAGGCCAGGTGTTTATAGATCATCCCATGGTCAAAAAAACCCACATTTTTTCCATTGACACCAACCTCGGAGCCATATATCAACCTAACGGAGCTGCCTGTTCCTATCAATATTATTCCATGCTACTGGAAGGATCAAGGAAATCACTCCCTGTGCTCCTGATCCCTCCATGAACTGTCTAGGGGCCTTGAAGTCCCTTTTGATTGGCCTCAGACTTCTCTTTGTTGTTTTGTTGCTGCCAGTCTGAACAACCAACACGAGACAGTCATCAGAGTGTCTTTCTAGACTGGAATTTTCCAGTAATGTCCCTTACCTGAGCCGCTGGGAGACAGCGGACTTCCCTGTGAGTTGGGTCTGGTCTGCACATGGGGCCCTCCGCTCCCCTTAGAAGGGAGGGAATCTCCTGTTAGAACCACCCTTCTCTGTTAACAGAGGAGGTTCTGATGCAGGCTCCAGGTGGTGTTGCTTTAGGAGGCCCCTCTGTCCCAGAAGGACTTTCACCCACCTCATCAGGTGTTTGGCCTTCTCATTCCAGAGCCTCACCCCTGTTGTAGAAGGTGCCAGTCCTACCTGTAAAATTCTGAGGAGGGGAAGGAACCTTCCTCCTGATACGTGCAGTAACCTGGTTCCATCCTTCACCTGTAACAGACCTCTGACTAACAGTCCCTCAGCTCATCACCCTGCTGGGTTCTGAGTCCATCTGCTTCTCCCCTGCAGAGACGGAGAGGTGATCATTCTACTATAACCTGTGCTTGTCAGGCACAGTGCCCAGTTCTGGTCCCCTCTATTGGTTTTGCTCAGCCTGGTTTTTGGTAGCAGGAGGGCCATAGAGGTGGCTCCTGTGAGAACCTCCTGGAAGTTTCCACCATGTCCAGCAGAGCCAATCTCTGATGGCTCTGAAGATGGAAATGCTGCTGGCAACAACGGGGCCAATGAGAGAGGTTGGTAACACCTCTGTGATGACATATTTAAGAAGAAAATCCAAACAAAGTCAGGGAGTTTTTGCTTCTAGTCAGAGAAGAGGAGGAGGTGAGAACATGTGAGGGAAAACAACCCGGTGACACCAAGGTCAGTGGAGAAGGAGGGACAGGAGGTGCTCCAGGCGCCGGAGCCGAGGTGCCTCTGCAGGCCGTGGTGCAGCCCATGGTGAAGCAGCTGTGCCCCTGCAGCCCCTGGGTCCATGGGGGATGCAGAGATCCACCCACAGCCCCTGGGTCCATGGGGGATGCAGAGATCCACCCACAGCCCCTGGGGATCCACGGGGGATGCAGAGATCCACCCACAGCCCGTGGGGATTCCCGGGGAATGCAGAGATCCACCCACAGCCCCTGGGGATCCACGGGGGATGCAGAGATCCACCCACAGCCCCTGGGGATTCCCGGGGAATGCAGAGATCCACCCGCAGCCCGTGGGGCAGGTGTCCGTGCCGGAGCGGGTGGATGCCTGGAGGAGGCTGTGATCCAGTGGGAGACCCGGTGGAGAGAGAGGGCCCTGCTCCCAGGCTGGAGCATCCTGGCCTTGGAGCACTGGACCCTGTGGAAGGAGAGAGCCATGGCACAGCAGTTTTGGGAGGGCTGTGTGCCCGTGGGAGGGGCTCAGGCTGCAGCAGGGGCGGTGTGGCTGCTGCTCGGGAGAGCGGACCCACACCAGGGAAGTTCACAGAGAACTGCCTCCCGTGGGAGGGACCCCACAGCCTCACAGGGGAGGACTCCTTTCCCGGAGCAGTGGAAGGAAATCTCGGTGATGAACTGACCAGACCCCCATGCCCTGTCTCCCTGAGCTATCTGTGGGAAGGAGGGAGGGGCTGGGGGGAATAGGTATTTTTAAGGTCTTATTTTACTTCTCATTATCCTCCTCGGATTCTGTTAGTAATAAATTCACTTTGTAACTTTAAGTTAAGCCTGTTCTGCCCTTGAAGTGTTTCTCCAGGTCCTTATCTCAACTCATGAAGTGTTCGTAAATTTTTTTTTTTCTTTCTCTCCTCTGCCCAGCTGTGGCAGGGGAGGGTGAGCAAGTGGCTCTCCTGGGTGCCTGGCGTGGGGCCAGTGTCAAACCACGACATCCCCACAGCTGGGAAAGACACAGACTGGAGAGGATCCCAAGTAGCACCACAAAGGTGATCAAAGGACAGGGGAACCCAATTGATAAGGAAAGAATAAAGGAGTGAGATCTCTTGTCTGGGGTGAAGAGAAGGCTCAGGGCCAATATCATCACAATATTCCAGTACTTAAAGGGCTGCAACAAAGAGGACAGAAGCTCTTTCCTCACAAGGAGTCACTGGAAGAAGATCAAGGGTAACAGACACCAGTTGCACTGAAACAGGTTTTATTTTCTTATTAATTTTTTTTTTGTTTCAGTAAGAACAGTGATTCAGTGGAACAACCTCCCCAGGGACATGATGGAGTCTGAATCAATACAGGTTTTTGAGATGAGACTGAAATCCCCTGTGAAAAATGTGCCAGGGCAGTGCTACAGAATTGTTTCCTTGGGGGAAAAGGTTTTGAAAGAAAAGGTAAAATGAGCTATATTTGTATCAGCTAATACAGGTATGACAGAGTTGCTGGATTTACTAACAGAACTGTATTATATATTCCTTCTGCTTTAGACTATCAGCACTCAAAACCAACAAAACACTTCATGTCAAAAATCAGTAGGTTTATTTTTCACAACTAGCATGCTATTAAAGCAATTTAACTAGAATATAATTATCCCTGTTATTGTTTCCAATCAGAAAAGCTTATCAAGTTGAAAGCTGAAAACATTTCAAGACTTTCTAAATGGCTTTTGTTTCCCTTTGGTTTGTCAGTGCTTGATTTGCTTTGCTGTAAAACAATAATTTAACCAAAATATGGAGTAGTATCTCCATGTAAGAAAAACAGTTCATTTGTTATTGTTGTTTTTAATTAATGTTAAATACATGCCATTAAAATACTCTCATTAATTTTGAAGTTAATAATTCCTCAGCTTCTTTCAAAGGAAGTATCTGCTTTTATTTTCTATTTTCTTTTGTTCGCTGAACTTTAAAACATTAGAGGCTTTTAGCAGTGACTGCAATGTGTATATACTTCAAAAGACAAATGCTGTACAGGATCAGAAATAGTCAGACATCTCCTTAGGCTAAATAAAAACCTAGAAGAAGAAAGTTCACTGTAAAAATGTAAATCTCCTACAGTACACAAAGCACCGAAACAGATTCTAACCAGTTCAAAAATGCAGGTTCCTTTTGTATCCATCAAGGAATGAAAATACTGCATTATACAACTGTGTGACAAAACTAGGAATAAGGCTTTATTTAAATGAAAAAAAACATGATACAGTATAGCTAAGAGATTAAATGTTGAAAATTTAATAGTGATCAAACTTCCAATAAATTATTAAGAGAAATCAAGAGAGCACTTTAAGATGTTCCCCTATGTGTACATTTTTTAAATTTATCCTTTCTCTTTTGAAACTGAAGTAGTGCTGCAGCAAAGTCACACTGAGCCAAGTCCATCCAAACTGCCAGATAATGATCCCTGCCTCTGCATATCCCAACTGTTCCTGTTTCAGCTGTTTACTGAAAATACGCATCACCACAAACCCAACTAAAAAACATGCCTATTTTCCTCCCAGGGTGAGGGATATCACCTTAATCATAATGAGGGTCCTCAGCAGGGGCATAGCCCACATATGTTGGAATGAGGAAACCACACAGAGATTCTCTGAGAACTGGCCCTGCAGGCCAGGCACAGTCCAGATGAACAAGGAGCCAAGTTAAGATAAAACATGCTGCAAATTTCTGAAGTTTTTACGATCAGTTCTGTTCCACGGGCACGCGAATCTTTTCTGTGCTGACATTAATGCCTGTGGTAAAAATTACCACGCACGTGATATGAACAGAAGCAACAGAAAGAACTACCAATATTTGTAACTTAATCCAGGATTTCAACAAACCTCTAATCTTTTTCAATGGCATGATTATTGCACTGAAAAGCTTTATAATTTTTATTAAAAGAAAATTACTAATATTCCTAACAGGGTTTATAAACTTTTTCTTGTCTGAACTGTCCTTAAGTAAAAGGGACTAATCAGACAGTTCAGCATTCTGAGTTTATGTTAAATCAGAATAGGAAAAGGAAAAACCACGACAGTGCATTTTGCTCAGGGCGCTGAAACTGTGGTGGCTGCCAAGCAGAGCATGTCAGAACTAAGTTTTCCCTGAATTCTCTTTTGTTTGAGAAGGAAATAAAACTAGTTTATCTCTTCTCAAAAATCAGTGTTATCATCTATGAGACTGTATTCCTCTTTTGAATATGAAACTGTGCCCCCGAGAAAAAAGATTTGTTCCTTCAGGACTTGAGGCTAAAGAACTGGTTATGTCAAATAAAAGACAGCAATGTTCAGATTTGCTTTCCTTGACCACAGAAGATTCTCTCATTTAACAAAGTAACAGAAAATACTGCAAATTGTTCTTACCTATTTTTTTATTTCGTTCTTCCCCACGACTGTGTGCAATAATTGGAGAATATATGAAGGGGCTTTTGGTTGATACATTCTGACCAAGTAAACTTTTCACTTTGTGAGGTCGGAGACTGGTTGGGAGGTTCAAGAGCTTCACAGATCTGTTGAGTAAAAATAATTTCTAATTATTTCATTTATTCTATTTTATAACAGGTGACTCTGTTAAAAATGAACTGATAAATATGAAATGTCAGTCTGAGAATAAAATACCTGAAATGGAACACTTGAAGCAAACATCTACAATACAAAAGGAAGTAACACCAACCCAAGGAAACTGCAGTTTCAGAAAGCTCTCAGGAAACAAAGGCAAAAATCTTCTGTAGAAACCAACAAAACCAAAATTAGCCAGAACAGTGTTCTGAAATCCAGCTATTAATTTTTGAGTGCAGTCTGAACCACAACTCCAGTGCAGAAAGCAGCTGAATATTTAACTTAAATCCAAACTAGAATCCAGACAAAATTTCACTGGACAACATAACACAAATAAACAAACTTCTCCACAGTTAATAAAGCTGATTTCAATACAGTGAAAATGCAGAGTTGCTACTGGAAGGAAGGAAGGAAATATCCCAGAAATTTGAGTAGGTTTGTTAAACAACCAGAAAGAAATTACAAATAGACAGAAAACAAATTATTTATTAGATTACATCCCTGTTGGACTCAATTCCCTACAATGCCATGCAAGGAAATCACTGCTCTTCCAATGCTGAGGGAAATTAAAGATGAAATTTTGGGCAGATGAACAAGCAATAAATTGGTGAATATTCAGTAAAATCAGCAGCATTATAAAAACCTGTAGGACACCTAATTACTTCAAATCAGGAACTCAGCACAATAAAAAACATTTATCAATATCACACTAAGAGAAAGTAGGCACACAAGAAACCAAGATAATATGTTTCTTCTGAAAAATAACGAAGCTGTAAGCGTAGCACTACAGAGACAAGTTCTCTCTGTGAAACAAAACACCTGATAAGAATTACTAAATAACACTAAAAGTAGTTTGGAACAAGAAATAAATCACATCCATATATTATGTGTTGGTGATACTTAGTGTCAGCATCGAGATCATATGCAAAATCACAGACAATGAACCTGAGGAATAAGAAAGAAATTGTAAGAGACCCCTGATATTTCATCATTTAAAACCTCTTCTGATAGAATTTTTTTACAAATTAGAATGCAACTTAAAGCAAAAATGTGAATTATACTTATTTGAGGAAAGAAACATTGAATTTGATAAAGAGGTAACAAAAAGGAATTGTATTTTATATACAGAGAAAAGTGCTTTGGCTCCTTCATAGTTACTATATAAATACTGGTGGATAACCTGCTTTACCTGAATGCATGACAGTGGAAGGAAAGTTCTTCAACCACATATCAGAGAGCTGTACCCTCACAGGTCAGACACAGAACATGGCAGATTTTTTAATTCCTTTGTGTGAAAAGCTTCAGTCATGTCCCCTGGCCTGACACCACTGAATGCAAATGAGTGACAATTAAGAATTACTAACTAATTTCACTAGCTACCCAGAAGATCAAAATCCTGTATTTGGAGAATGTTAATTAAAAACAACCTTACTTAGAGGGGAAAGGAAAATATATTTTTTTAAGAGACCTCACTATACTAAGTAAACAGAGGGAAGGGAAAAACTGTCACTGAGTAAATTTGAAGTAGTAAGAAAAGTATGTAAGGACAACTAAAAGCAGCAGTGGTGAAAAGGAAGAAAATTTTCTGCTTTTAAGTATATTAGTAAGACATTTACCTTTAACACAGGTAAATTATAAAAATGGGAATAATGCATTTGTTATCTGAGAAAATACTAGAAGATGATTTCATAATGAACATGAGTAACAGAATACAAAGGTTTTGCCATGCCAAATCTCGTCTATTGCTTTTGAAGTACTGGGGAGAAAAGGTAACAGTGCCACTGCGATCCTATTTCACTGTGGCATTTCCATGTCTGACAGTATTTTGATTAAGAAATCCACATGCAAAATAAGCACCCCACATGAAATGGATTAAAACTCGTAGACCATGAAATGCCAACAGTAAATAGAAGTCATCCCCATCAGTAAATGTGTGTTTCTAGAGGGCTCTAGCATGGATTGAATCATAAGCTGAAGTTATTCAACATTGATCAAAATGACATTTCCACACATTTATAATTGATGTCACAAAAATTAGCACAATTTAGCTGAGAGAGCTCTGCAGTCCTGCAGCACAGCTGGTTCCCAATGGGCTGGAGAGCTCTACACCACCAGATCTGCTGGGCAGATGTAACCAGAGGCTTTATATCTAAACACAATTTTATTGGACTATGAATTTTTATGGCTATGGATTTATAGAAAAGACAAGAAGGAGAAGGAGAGGAGCAGCAATTCTTAAATGTTTAAATAAGTTGATGCTGGGTTGCCCTCCCCATGGCAAAACAGAAGCAAGTACTCCCAACATTCTAAGCCCAGCCAGGTCAAGACAAGTTGCTAATGCAAGTGAATGTGTCTGTCCCCTTCTCTCAGCATACAAAACATTTTAAATGACACAAAGTCTCTCCCACTGAAGTCATGGGAATCTCTTGCCACAGTTTTGCCTGGCCTCTTCTTCCAGTCTCTTCTCCCAGATAAAAAGCAACAGGGTAAGAGGAAATGGCCTCAAATTGCACCAAGGGAGGTTTAAATTCAATATTAGAAGAATTTTCTTCATGGAAAGGGTTGTCAAGCATTGGAAGGGGCTGCCCAGGGAGGTGATAAGAGTTACCATCCCTGGAATTGTTGAAAAAATGTGTGGATGTGGCATTTGAGGACATGGTTTAATGGTGAACAAGGTGGTGATACTGGGTTGATGGTTGGACTTGATCACCTTAAAGGTCTTCTCCAATTTTTACTATTCCATGGTTCTCTGATTCCATTATTCTAAATGCATGACTCCTATAAAAAAGGATTCAATCAGCATTTGCCTCATCTTCCAGACTTGAATTTTCTTCACAGTTCAGCATGTTCTTTTCTGAATAGCATTATCTTTCCTTCAAAAAGGAAAGATTTTCTTTCAGTCTTCTATTATTGATGCCCAGTGGCTGCTTTCTCTCTGACTCTCTCTAATGCTTCATGCCAGGCTTTAACCTAAACAAGTTATAATTCATTAGCCTGACTGTATGATGCGCCTGGGCACAGAAAGGAACTGAGATTTAGAATAGGCCAGTGAAGGTGCCAGCTCGAAAATGCAGCATCTGGAAAGGGAGAGTAACAAAAAGCATCAGTTCCAGGTGAGTTCCGAGCTCCATGGATGGAGACCGCATCCAACTCATGGATCTTCAGTACTGAAGTGATCAAGTATCCAACTAAAATCTCAGCAAAATACTTTACTTCAATTGACTAAGAAACTGTTCGTTGGGGTTTTAGGAGCTCTCCTGGTTTCTTTTTTTCTGTTAAAGGAATTTTCCCCATACGTGTTGCTAGGGGGACAAATGGCTGGGTACTTAAGAAAAACAAAGAGCTAGCCACTGAAGTGGGGTGCATCTGGCTACTCTTTTGTTTCACCTGGGTGTGCGGGCAGTCGGTCTCCGGTGCTTGGACAGAGAGAGAGGCTGCTTTCTTCGGCTGCTTTTCCTTCTGCCAGAGAAAAACCCCGGGATCCCAAGGCCACCTTTCCCTGCCCCTATGGGAGCCGGGCTGTGGCCGCCCTGCCCCCGCTGTTGCTTCGAGCTTTCACTGCGTTGTAGCCGTGCTCGCCCTGCCTGCCCAGACCTCCGGGGGGGTTCCCTGTTTGGATACATCTCATCTGCCACCCGGGATTTGTGATCGTCCCTGCCGTTCCAGCCTGCCGTTCCAGCCTGCTGTTCCCAAGGGTCCGGCCGGACACCGGGATCGGCTGCCCAGGGGTTTGTGAAGCCTTTGTCCCATCCCTTCCCGGGATCCCGGGGCACCGGTGCCGCGTGCTCCCCGAGCTCGCTCCGGAGCGCCCCCTGCAGCCGCGGGGGAACCATCGCACCTGCCCTGCTCACCGCTCGCAGCCGGCAGGGGCGCTGGCAGCTCCCGGTGAGCAGGGCA
>NW_024581127.1:33020719-33065925 GCF_017639235.1 Corvus kubaryi
CCCGGGATCCCAGGGCACCGGTGCCGCGTGCTCCTCGAGCTCGCTCCGGAGCGCCCCCTGCAGCCGCGGGGGAACCATCGCACCTGCCCTGCTCACCGGGAGCTGCCAGCGCCCCTGCCGGCTGCGAGCGGAACTGCACCCGAGGGGAAAGGGCCTGACTGCCGAGAAGGCTGGCACTGGGTTTGTGTTTGCTGTTACTGCCATAGGTATTGTTGTTTGTTTGACTGGTTATATATATAATAGTAAAAAACTGTTATTCCTATTTCCCATATCTTTGCCTAAAAGCCCCTTGATTTCAAAATTATAATTACTTGGAGGGAAAGGGGGTCGCATCTGCCATTCCAAGGGAGGCTCCTGCCTTCCTTAGCAGACACCTGTCTTTCAAACCAAGACACTGTTGAAGGACAGTTCTTCAAAAAACAAAACTTATCTCTTTCTGAAACTAAAGGCCACGAAGTATTTTCTGGTCAAAGGCTCTATTTTTGCTCAAGAGCTTCTCAAAACAATTTGACATTTTGGGATTTTTTCATGTTCCTGTGATCAACATGCATAGAGTGAGATGACTGCATCCTTTCAGTATCCTTTAAAATTTGACAGGTACTGTGAAAAAGTCAAAGATTGTGTTTTGGTCTTACTTCACGATAGGCAATTTGGTGAAGGGAACAGGAGGTAGCTTCAAACCATCTGGAAGAGTGATGACTTCCATTGTCCCAGGGCATTTTGCCGTGTAGCTTTCCAAGCTCTGCGTGACATCTTTCTTTTCTAGAAAATAAATTTTAAAATTATTTCAAGCTCACATTTAATTATGATGAGGTTATAGCCTTTTTTTGTACAAAATAACTCTAATGGCATGCCAACTAATTTCTGCATTCAGCACTTGGAGTTAAGCTCAACCTCAACAGATGGATCAAATATAATTAAGTGACCTTAAGGAAAAGAGTTTGGTAGATTTCTCAGAATTTTTCAAGTGCCAGTCTATACTTACTTTTGTTAGGTTTTTTACTGTCAAAGTACAAGTTTCTACAATTTCATCTATTAAACCTTCAAATACAGACAAAGCAATCAGCCTCACACATATTATTAATAGTAGCATTCTATGGGAACAGGCCCTGCTCTGAAACATTAGATGAAATAATATCAAAGGCAATGAAGAGAAACAAATTACTTTCGATGTTAACTTGTGTGAAAACCATCTAATCCTCAAAATAATTGTACTGTGTTACGCTACTAAATTATAACAACTGGTAAGAAAGGTTTTCTTTGGTTTTGCTTAAAAGTACAAGAACATTCAAATAAATATATATCATTGGGGTTATCTTCAAGAATGTGCAATGACTGCTTATTAGCTTTATCCAGCAATTATTTTCAACAATGTATCTGTGTCTCCAGAAAAAAAAAAAAGTCTATTTGGAAATACACAGCCTCAGCACAAAATTATACTTGATCTTTATGGTCCTTTCCAACCCAAACCTTTCTATGATTCTATGATTACCTCTTTCTCTGCTGAAATGGGAGTCTGCAAACAGACAAAAGCCTGAGAGTGTTTGTTTAGAAGGAAGAATGAGGCAGCTGAAAAGACCTGTATTATTTTAAAATGAACATTCACAGAATGTTGGAAGGCACCTTGAACCCCAACCACCCCCCTCTGCCATGGGCACAGACACCTTCCACTAAACCAGGCTGTTCCACGTATGTGCTACCAATAAAAATAATTATTCAATATCTAAACTGTTTCTAGGAAATACTTGAAAGATCAAAATACTCAATGATAAAACTAAATAGGAAAGGGGAGGGTGATAACAAGTAGTTATCACTAGTAGTACCAAAAAAACTGCTTAGACAGGTGTACTGGGTAATGCAGCAAGCTTTTGGTAGCAAGAGGTGGCCTTTGGGAGAAGACACCAGGGTATCTCCATGATAGAGCCCATTCCAGCCAACTCCAAAACAAATCTGCTGCTGCCCAAAGCTGGGCCAATCGGTTATGCTGGTGGCACCTCTTTGAGAACATATTTAAGAAAGGGTAAAAAATGCTGCACAGCAGCTGTGAGAAGGAGGAGTGAGAAAAATGTGAAAGAAACATCCTGTAAACCATGCCAAAAGTACCAAAACCTGTCTAAAACACCATCTTGGCCCTTGAAAAGCGCAAACATCCAGCAATGCTTGTACTGCCCACATCAATCCAGCTTGGTCTGTGAGTTCTACAGCCACAAGTACACACTCCTTCAAAGCAAATAAACATTGATTATAATCCCCTTCACTATGGAATTAATGCCACATAACTGACAAATTGCCTTGTTTGTATCTGTGTTTCACTGAACAGTCTCTTGAGCCATTCCCCACATTTTAATTGCCTGTAGGAAATGTTCCCAAAACCACATTAATTAGACATCTACATACACTCAGAGCAGCACAGCACAGTCAGGAGTTGTCATGGTTCAAGGCTGAGTATTACCATCAAAATTTCAGGTTATTTGCCATATTAGGAGCAAGGGCACATAGTGCAAGCAGATTCCAGCGAGATGGAAATCTTCACAGCTACCAGATATGATGAAGGTAACACTACAGAATGTGCTTAATTGTGCTTGAAACCGAAGGTCTGTCATTCCAGAGCACTGGCTCATTCCCTAGTGTGAAACATGCTCAAAGAAAGCAGGCTGCCATTTGTAAAAAGAATTTGTTTACAGATTTTTGAGTCGTGCGGTGATTCCATGGTAGCAGCTCCATATACTTTCTGGGAAGACAAAGCTAAACCAAACCATTTTTCCATGTTGATGTGGTGTGAAGCACAGCTTTAAACACTGGCTGCCAGGCCAGCAGCTCTGTTCCTTTTCTTAGCACCACATCTCAGCCAAGATGCTGAAGGAATCCACATCAGCAGGACACAATGAGAAGTATTCACGATGCAAAAGAGCTGCCTGATCCTGCCCGAGAGCCAGTTCTGAAAGCAAACACTGGAGCCTTCTCCCTCGAGGAGCACCTCAGCTCCCTGATCTGTGTGGCCTAATGGTTGCCAAAAACCTGCTACAACAATTGCAGCTCTGAATTCTCACAGCTTCTGGCTGCCTGTCATTGTGTTCTGATAGAATCTCCTGGGAGGATGCATTGAACTCCTCAACCGCCTTCCTGACCCACAATTAGGAGATTTCTGTGACTGTTATCACCAGCACTTACCTTTTCAAAGAGACAAAAACCAGCTGCTCTTGGAGGTCTTTACCCATCTGGTGCCTTCATGCTTGTACAGATCAACAGGAAGGCAACCACCACTTGATCCTGTGACCTGTGAATTCACCTCAACAGCTTTAAAAGCCTGTCCTGCAGCTGGGAGTACTACTGGATACTGTTGTGTAGGTATTAGAGACTCATTTACTGAGTGAGGAGTGACAGCTTATTTTCTCATCTGGATTAACTATGTTCACAATTTTTTTCCCCGCAGTTTCTCTCCAGACTCACTGAAAGACCAGGATCACAGAATGGCTGTAACCAAATAAAGCTGAGCAAAGCCACTGTCAGCACTGGCACTCGAACACATTCTGCTCAGTTTGATCAGTATAACCCCATGGTAGTTTCCCCATTGCGTACCAAATTGGTTTTGACTGCTTCTGACCACCGGAAATGTAGCAAGTCCACCCATATTCTTGGAATTTCATTGCTTAACTACTTCACAACAACGTAACGAGCATTGGGTTTGTGTCCAAGCTGCTTCAAACCTTCTTCTAATATGAGAACACAAAAATCTGAGAGCTTCAGGAGCACAGTCAGAAACCATTAGTGATTGAAAGCTACTAAATGTGAAAAAGACAACTTTCTCCTCATTTCACAGTCATGTGGAGCAGTATTTCACAATAATGGAGCCACTGAAAAAATCAGACCAGGACAGGACAGAAGGTCAGTTATAGACTAACATTTTTAAGCCCTTTAGTAACTGTGATGTAACAGTATCACACAAACAGCAGTTCATGTCTTGGCAGATAACACAGAAAATGAGAACACAATTGCTTTAACTGTAGATTTTAGCTCTTTAATATTTGAAAAAATTTAAAACAGCTGTACTCAGATTCAGGCACTACCCATTGAACACTAAGGCAAATAGTAAAAATGCAGCATTTGTTCTTTGGCAACAACTGGTTGAAGTTGTGTTGATCAAATCATGGTGTCCCTTGCAGTACACCTAGAGCCAGGTGGAATAAAGAAAGGGAACATTTCATGTCTGACCCACCAATCACATTGGAACAACTTCATTTCCTCATGCAGCTCACTAAAATATTGAAAACAAATAGCTAAATACCTTCTGACTTCAATTTTACCTCAGTGATAGGCGCAGAATCAACATTTTAACAAAAGCCCTCATTGCCCAGGGTGCTTTGTGCTGGCTGAGATTTTTCCTTCTCCCTTGAAAACACTGAATAATGGTCACAAAGAAGAAGTCTGAGGGGCGTTCCTGCAGCAGTCCCGACCCAACTCTTTCAGGAAAGACTCAAACATTTCCTTAATAAATTAATAGTAATATATAACAAGACAGAAAAGTCAGTCTAATGACAGAAAAAAAAAAAACAAGAGAAAAAGTAGTTTTTGCACCCATAAACATAGATATGGCCTTCCAGTGCCTAAAGGGAGCCTACAAGAAAGATGGAGAGAGACTTTTTACAAGAGCATGTAGTGACAGGACAAGGAGAAATGGATTCAGACTGACAGAGGGCAAGTTTAGATAAGGTATTAGGAAAAAACTAGTTACTGAGGGTGGTGAGGCCCTGGCACAGGTTGCCCAGAGAAGCTGTGGCTGTCCTATCCCTGGAAGTGTTCAGGGCCAGGTTGGATGGGACTTGGAGCCACCTGGTCTAGGGGAAGGTGTCCCTGCCCATGGCAGGGATGATCTTTAATGTCCATCCCAACCCAAACTATTCTGTGATATTTCCTTCACACACACACAAAAAATGAAAATTACCTGGTGAGCCTTTTGACAACTAGATAAGAAAAAAAGTCTGTATCTGCTTCCCTACTATCAAGACACAGTGTATTGTCTAAAGAATTTCAAAAAGGCCACAAACTACATTAAGACCCTCACAAAAGCTGCAGTGTAAGTTGAGTATTCACGGACAGCAACCACCACACACTTTTTACTCTGCAGTTAATCACAGATTGCAGGGGTGTGCAAAGCTCCTCAGACCCTTTCGGGTAGTGCCCGAGCTCTGGTTGGGGCAGATGCAGACGGACAGGGAGCACCACATTTGTGTACTCAGGGCATCCCCCTTCCCAAGCTCGACCAGGACAGAGGTGTGAGCAAAGCACCTCAGCAAGACCTGCACGATCAATCCACTCCTGCAGCACTTGGGCTGTGGGAGCTCAGCAGAACAGAGCAGCTCCTCTCATCTGCAGGCAGCACCACCTGCTTTTCCACCCCATTAACTCTGATGGGGATGGGGTGATGGCACTTTCTACAGTTTTAGTAACAAACAGCACCTCTAATATTTTTCTGAAAAATACATGGAGCAAGAAACCACAACTTCAAACTGCTCAGAAATCTGATACTTGAATAAGCTGCTTTGAAAGCAACACAGGAACCCTGGGTGTTCATCCCAACATTGTCTAGTGCAAAAAATGTGTGCGTTCCCGACACAGACTCCAAAGCTGTTCTTACGAAGAAAGGCACTGGCAGTCAGCAGAGAGTATGAATCCCATTTCTTTAAGAAATCAAGCAACATAAATCTCTAAATAAACACAGCAGAGACAAATAAAATTCACTGTTTGACACAGAAAAGAGCAGAAACTACAGGAAAATAATTAATCTATGCTACCCAGACATTAAGACCTCCTTTCATGAATAGAGTATCATGAACTATATTAAAGAGACTGACTCCATCCACACAAAGGATTCAGTTATTTGCTGTGTAATAGCTCATCTTCGAAAACTAAGTTCTCAATTTACTGCTAACTTTGCAGGAATGGGGAAGAAAATAGTATTTTAGACTAATAAAAATAGCTGTCTTTTAGAAGCAGAATGTTTTCAGCTTCTAAAGTGACTGCCACAGAGAAAAAGAATGGGAAGAGACTGACTAAACACATCACAGTCTTCCATTACAAGATTTTTAATAATTATTTAAAATGTGTACACATGAAGGCCCAGCCAGTTTGAACAAAAATACTTCTTGTTAAAACCTCATTTAAAAAATCAACATAGCTGAAGACAGAGTTCATAAAGACACCATTAAAATTTCAGTGTCTGGCTCTCCACCATATCTCAGAACTTCAGATGTCTGCATGCATACTTTCAATACTAAAAAATATATTTTGTACACACAAAACCAGTCTGTAAAACACTGAAATCAGTAATAATTTTTTCATGTTAAGGAGTACCAGGAGTCCAACTTCTACACAAAGTGGAGTAAATTAGGCTCACTTCTATAATGATAAATGAAGTTAAGGACTGCTGCAAAGCTGCTGCTGGGCAAGGTAGGTTCTGTAAATATTCGCAGATACAATGGCACAACTGTTAAACACATCTGATTCTGGATTCTGTGTGGAAAGTCAGAGACAGAGGACGGGAAGAACAACACACTGATTTCTGCAGAACATTTTCCCCAATATACTGTTATACAACGTCACAGGAATTTAGCCAGGAAGGTTTACAAGGATTCGAAATTTTAATGCCTGCTTGAGAAAAGGATGGTTTAACTGTTGAAAAAGCTGGAAAACTGTCTGAAAACTTAAAATTCAAACATGGCAGCTCTCTCTCCTTACGTACAGTTGAGTTTTCCCATCCTTCTGTAAAAACATCTCTTCAGTATCACTCCTATCTTACTCATCTTTTCATAGCACATCCAATCACACTCAATGGACATCATATGGGGAAGTTCACTAAGGTACATGGATGATCCATTTTTAAAGATGGATATTTCTTTTTCCATATAAAGTGCCAATTTCAAGAGCAAGCTTGATTCCAGTGCTTTAATTTTAATTTAGGGTGAGAGAGCAGTATTGAGTCTGTTAAATTTCATATAAAATGTATTTGAATTTTAGTAACATAGCACCTCCTAAAATAGCTTCCTTTGGTACAAAAAAATTAGCACTTAATAATACAGCACTAATTCTTCATGTCTTCATCTTGCCAATTAAAGCAGATCTTCCCCAAAGGAATTTTTTTTCTGGAATAAAAACATGGCAATGTGCCTCCATTTGCCCACCTGTATCTTTTCCCTCAATTAATTGAGGGAAATCAGACTTCTTCAAGATCAGAGCTGCCTACATGAAGACAGGAATTTTGGGCTAAAGCTCAAAGACTTCATTTTGTTCATGAGTGACCTTAAAAAAATTAACAGAATTTTTTTTGTCATAAAAAAGCACTATTTTACTGTAACAATTGATCTGCTGATTGTAGCCTAAGAATCTGGCTGTGGCATTGGCTGGAGTTTTTGTCTGTACCCCACTGACACTCAAGTCTAAGCAAAGGTAAATCACGTGTGAGACTTTCAGCTTTGTCTGTAATATTAAACATTTGATTCACAGTACTTAATTTTTTCCTTCATATAACATGAGACTTAAAAAACTGTTGCTTTTCATATCTATGAAAACGAATCTTTTATTCCTGTTGCTAGTTTACTCAGTTTACTCCATTGTACTTATTTATTCCATCTAAAAAAAATTCGAAGTCTAAAAGACATGTAATTCAGGAAAATAAATTACACCCTTTTAATAAAGCAGTTTGAGGGAAGTTATTTAATAAGTTGGCTTGTTGCTACAAAATACAAATTCCAGAGGGAGATTTTTAAAGGGCAGGAGTTCAAAAAAGCAGCAAGAAGTATCACAGATTAACAACTTTTGGGAGCAGGAATACAAGAGTGAAGGTCATGGTACCATGATGAATAAGAGTTAATTGGCTTCTAAGGAGCTTCCTTTTACTTCATATACAATCTCCCAAGTCTTTTATTCCAACGCATCAGAAAGCATTTCCATTCAGGCTTTTTTAATATATTCATTCTTACACCACACTGTGCCACTGCTATACATCAAACACACGAGGTGACAAGTCTGTTTAATATATTTTTACACATACACACACGTACACTTATTTATATGTATGTACACAGGCAGGATATGACACTATGGTGAAGCTTCAAAATATTTCAAAGTAATGGCTAAGAACTACCCAGGCTGCTACAAATATTCCCTGGTAATTATACTGAAGATTTCCATCCTCATCCTGCAATCAGTTAATCTGAATATTATAAGACCAACCAAAGTAGCTCCCTTTTGAAAGGTTTATTGGTTGGGCAAAACCAACTTGCAGGTACTTTGTCACCTAAAATACAACACAGTGCATTAAAACCAGTTCATCAGTGTCAGTTAAGTAAACCTGAGTTCAACTCTAAAGTTTTAACTTGCATTTATTCTCTGTTCAATCTGATTAAAGCATCATTCTTTTTAGCCCTTGCAATCAGTAACATTTACCTTTCTAAAAATTAATTTACACACTACAGATGATCCTATGAGAAATGCTGCCCTAATTTAAATGCAGTTTAAAGTATTTTAAGCATTGCAGCACAAAACAGAACTGTAGAGCAGAGCAGTTGGTGCCTTCATCACACAGCTCTGGGGGATTACCTGTGACAGCATCAGCAGACTCTCTAAGAGCACGTTTCCAACACAGGATCTCTTACTCTCCACTCTCAAGTAACATTATCACAGTCAAGTCTACTCTACAAACTCTTCTAAACAACCAACTCAGCAACGAACTGTGATATTGTCACTTTTGCCAGTTCCCGAATAGCTTACATCTGTTTTGACAAGCGCTGCTTTGGGCTGGGGTAGAGTTAATTTTCTTCACAGTAGCTGGGATGGGGCTGTGTTTTGGATTTGTGCTGAAAACTGTTGATAATACAGGGATGATTTGGTTATTGCTGAGCACATGACTGCGAATCTCCTTCCTCAACACCCTAAACTCATTCACTTATTGTTTTTATCTCTTCTAATCATTAATGAATGAATGTACCAATAGCTATTGTTTGGTTTGGTTTGTTTTTTTGTTTTTCCTTTTTAATTCAGGAACACTGTATTAACTAAATCACACTCATTTAAATGCTCCATCATTCCCTGAAAATAAGTCATGCTTCAAAGATGTTCCAACCTCTTCCTATTATATCACAATCATCCAAACACCTACTACTATTTACTAGAGCTTCTGAGTACTGAGGCCAAATTTACTGAACTCCAGAGGGGTTCAAAGGATGGAATTTGATTTACCTCACTTCAAGAGAAGTATCAATGACAAGGGTCACTTAGTCAGTATTGAGACGGCCATGGATGCATAAGGGGAGTGATGAATCTTGTAAAGAGAACCACTGGCATGGCCAGGGTCATTAGGAAGACTATGACATAGATATATCAGTTGGAAGAACTTCCATCTCTCCGTGAACTCTTAAAAAAATACAGCAATACACTTGCCATTTGTAATTTTAAAGTGAGGATAAAAACAAGTTTAAGAAATTAACTGCAACTGTAGTTCAGCTGTTTAAAATTAAAATGCTTTTGGCATCTTTGAACCTTATCTGATACCTGAAATTTATTACTACTCATTTTACAGTTCAGATCACTCCCTATCATAAACCACTTCTAACTACATTTCAAAATAATTTCACAGATTTATTCCCTGTAGAGGAAGGACCAGCACTGGAATCTTCTTTCCTAAGCAAAAAATGTTGATCCAAATTTTCTGATACAGCTCAATCTTCCCTGAGTGTCTCTTTCCATACCTCAATTATCCTTCAGTTCTGGCAGGCTTCCTGCTTCTGTGTGAAGTTCCTATTTTTCATGAGTTGAGCAAGTTACACCTCAAAATCTTTTCTGGGCTTATGTCTTTATTTGTAATATTTATAATCTTGTTTCCTCTAACCTAAATATGAAAAACAGGAGAAAAAAAAGAAGAGCAACATTATGAGAATAGGCAGGAGAAGTGGCAAACGGGAGAATTGGTGAGCAACCAGCTCAAACTGAAATGAGCTGAAACGCTCAACAACTCTGGCTACAGCTCTGTAAACATGGGGAAATGAGAAAGTCACAGCAAGACAAGAGCAAGAGAACAGGAGGCAGTGAGGTGAACAGAGTCGCAAGCTGCTCCCAGCAGTCCCTCAAAAAAAGATGCAGTTTTAAATCATTCCATGCCCAAAACTAATTTATAGGCTCATAGGCTATTCCTATCCCCGGCTCCACTGAAATGCCATTTAGTCCCATTTCTGCAGGGAGGTAAAACCCACCAAGTGTCTGTGCAGCTTCACTTCAATTTCCCAGGTCTGGACAGAAATTCAGGACAACGTTACAGTTTTAAGTAAAGATTCTCAGAAATTGAGTCTCGTCCTTACGGCTGCTGGGCAGGAGGGCTACAAAGGGTTAAAGTCATTTCCACATTCACTTGTGGTCTAGCTGTCAATTTTCATGAGCCCAGTTTAATATTCTTCCTTATTTCCCATACTTCTACATAGCAATTTGAAATTTAAATGACACTGAGGGGATGCATATGCAATCTGTTCTATAAATAAAAATGTCTAAAATACTGCATAATTTCCTCTTTCAAACTGCAAGATCGAAAGACATATTTTAAGAGTTGTAAGACACCACATCTGACATCATCAAACTATGCTTAGTCCCAGCTTAACCATAATTTCTGAAGATAAACAAGGTTGGGAGTTTCTTTCTTAGATCAAACTCATCACTTCTTTGCAAAAGGCACATCCTCACCCTGGCAGCTGACATCTCACTCATCACTTGAGCACAGCAGGCTTGAAAGGAAAAAGTTTTGAAAGTGCTCTCAGATTAATGGTGAGAAGTCCCTTGCCTACCAAGAAGTCCAAGCTGTCAAGGCATCGAGGTGGCCTGCCCAGCCAACACTGACAAGTCCATCCCAACTCATCTAGAGGATGAGGGGAACTGAAACAGCATTCAGCAGAAATTTGGGCAGAAATTCTTCATCAGTTACAATGATCTCACTACAGGCTGAGAAAAAGCACCTTTCTTAAATCCAGTGATTTAAGAATAAACCACACAGAGGAAGGACAGAAAGGCACACCAGGATATTTTGGGAAGTACTGTTCTCTCCATCACCTACAGCTCAAGAGTAATCCAAACCCCTGGTCAACAGATGAAAAATTGCTTCTGCATGTTTAATGCAGAATCATCACAGAATCAGTAGTTTAATTCATTAAGTACTTGACAGAGCAGTTGGGATCTCAAATGTGAAGGCTGTCACCTCACCACAAGACTGGAAAGAACTCAAGTGCAGCAACAATAACCACAGGACAGGAAGATCTTGGCAGAGAAGCACTGAAAAGTGCACATTATTTCCCAAACAACAAAACAGAAGAACCTTGAAGGTCTTTAAGGAACTAGCCCCCTCCCTGCTCCTCCCCCCCCCAAAAAAAAAGAAAAAAAAAAAAAAGAATAGAATACTCCTAGTTTCATCCCATGCTATGCATGGTGGGTGAGAAAAGGTCGCCTCAGCACAAGATCCTTGCCACAGAAACAAAGAGCAGGAATGACAGCTAGAAACCTGCTGAACGTCTGAAAGACTATGAGCTTGCACGGATGAGGGACAGTCCTGATCCACTTAAGGTGAGGAGAGGCAAGTTTTGCCTTAATCCACAACTGCAGGAAGGAATAAGGTTCTAAACATACCCGAAAGTGGGATTAAAACACAAATGAAATTAAATGTTGGGATCCAAAGCACTAACTTTTTTCATAAAAGAGGAAAGAAAGAGAGAACAGAAAAGTAGGAAAATGCCAAGAATGATGAGGAGAAGCACAGGAAAGGGGTTACCCCCACCACTGCTCCAGTGCTGGCCCCCAGAGTGCCATGGGGGAGATCTCCATGGGTGCCATGGGGCTTCCCCAGGGTCCCTCCCAGAGCTGCCCAGCCAGGGAGCAGAGCCACAGCAGCAGCACCAGCGGGATGGGGCAAGAGCAGCCTCGCAGGAGCAGCCAGGGCAGCCAAGACAGTAAAGACTCCAACACTTTGTAGACCTCCCAGACTTTTGGAAGGTTGGGCACTTGCTTATGGAGGGTTTTGAGAGTGGCAACCTCCCGTTCAGTCACAGCACATCTTTGATGATCTTCATCTCTGCTCCCCTAAAATCCGTCAGCTGCTCCTTGGTATCCAAGCCAAGTCGGCCTGATGTATCCAAAGTTTATTGCTCCCTCCCCTGGTGTATCAACGACAAGGTCTTTCAATGACCTTCAACAGGTGCCACGTTTTCTGAAGTAAAGCAGTTCACAGCTTTCGCTTTCAAACCTCAACTCTTCAAAAAGGCAATGGAGACACATTCCCAACTTTATACTCCTTCACCACAGGGACATGCTTTGGTGAGTGGACAGTCACATTTCCTTAGCAGCTGTTTCCAAATAGCTCTGTGTTTAGTGAGGCCCTAACAGATGAGCCAACTCAGAATTATTTGCACTCAGTGCATGTCACAGTCCTTTTAACTACTATGGATATTATCAGTAAAGAGCCACAATAAAAGAATGGCTTTTTTTCCAAATATCTGACATTACTCAATTCAAATTCACTGAGCTGTACACAGTTTTGTTTCAAAAAGTATTATGCAAAAGATAGGTTTAATTCCAAGCAACTTTGCAACTGCGTATTTTAATTCTTATTTAAAGAAAGTGATTCTTAAGGGCTTGGTAACATTAAAACATAATGGCTTGAGATTAGAGGTTTATGCAGAATTTAGTACCTCTTTTTGCTTAGCAGAAGACTGCATTTTACGTATTTATGTAACTAGCTTAATTTTGTATCAAATTTTTAGCTTCCATGTTGTTAAAATAGTGACTGACATCTCCTATTTACTTGATGATACTCTTTATTTAGCTTTGCCAGGCTGCATGGTTGGAGGTTCAAGTAAATTCAAGTAAACATAGACAAGTTGTATTTTAAAATGTGTCATTCAATTAAAACACTAAATTTTATTTTAAACACAAACGAGTTTTGACTATGCATTTGTGTTCCATTAATAGAAGCAAGAGCTTCTAATTAATAGATCTAGATTTCACTGGAACAAGTAAATCTCATCTGCTGAATTTCTACTTGGAGAATAAATCTCTTTTTTCTGTTCTGTGAAGTCCCAGTATACCAACTTCAACTGAACTAGTAAATGAACAGAATTAGATTAAAAAACTAGAAAATATTCCTTTTCTGTGTCTAGAGGCAGCTAATCCTGAGAGAAAAAGGTTAGAAGATCAAGTCCCAGTGCCAAATGTTTAGCTGGTAACTTCCTCTCAGCTTAAGAGTTTTCACTTCTATTTATTCTAATTTTTACAATGACTTGCAAACTACCCAAACTTTAAATACAAGAATAGGATTTAGCAGATAATCAGTAACAAGCTTTAAAAATATGAAGTTTATTTAGGAAAGAAAACATTCAAAAAACTGACTTTTCAAAACAGTGAGTTTTCTTCCACCCTTGGTAACTGGTGACTTTCTATGCAGCATACAGAAGAACAGTAAAATCTTGGCACTCTTGAACTCCAATACCACTGCATTATTTCTGTTTTCTAATTAAACCTTCAATTGGTTAAGAAAATCTGGATGTTTCACTGTGATTGTCAGAGAAAAATACTAATGACACCTTTTTAACAGTTTATAAGGAGAACAGTTCACAGTAAGTAAAACAGTAACATAACCCTCTGCCTTCAATTGTCTTGCTTTTGTTCTTTACCACAGCTCAAGACTGAAGGGTGTTTGTTGGTTTACTTTTTCCTAATATTCTGATGTTTTTAAAAGAACTATTTATTTAAAGTAATTTTCTATGCTAAATGGACCCTTGCACAACATCAGGTTGGACTTGATGATCTTGGAGGCCTTTTGCAACCTTAATGATTCTATGGTCACACAGTACCAATCTCAGAAAAGTTACCAAAAAAATTACAAGCCAGAAATACATTTCTGGCACTGTCATCCACACTTCAGCTCCTTTGGAACACCACTCATCATGTCTGAGCAAGAGCGTATCAATAAAATACATCAAACTCAACAGCAAGCTCTATTTTGGACGTATTCAGGAGAGAAGGAGAAAAAAATATTTTTCAAACACATGGGAGAACATTCAGTTTGATTTCTCAAAGGCACTAAATATCTCAGTTATTATAGGTCTTATGAAACCAGAGGCTTTACTCAGACATACAATGTGTGAAGGCAAAAAACAAAAAAGTTGCTTTTCTTCAAGAGTTCAAACCTTTTTAGGATTAGGGATTAACAATGTCACATGTGGAGATGCAGAGTGGTAGAGCTTAAACCTTGTCTTCAGCACAACCTTCCATACACATCTTAACAAAGCTTCACTGTAAGTCCGGGAAAATCCAAGGACCTTTTAACAGCAAATAAGATCTACAGGCAGAAAGCACATTTAGTCCAGTTTATCCATTTTAGTCCAGTTCCTCTCCTTCCTCCAGCACTGATTTGAGCCACTAAACAGAGGGAAAAAATCAAGCAAAAACCTAAAGTTTGCCAACACAGTTCTTGGCTGCAGGAGTCACTAAGGGGAGACATGTGGCCATAACTGAAGGAGAAAAGAAAAAAAATAAACCCTATCCTTTTTCACTTCCATCCTCTTTATTGTAAACAAAGGAGTAACTGGAAAAAAATGCTTTTTTTTTACCTAGCTTACTGAGAAGCAAAACCAATTTTTAAAGTCTTTCAGCACTAATTAAGATCGCTGGTCTCACTGAGCTGGGTGATAGGTCAGTCTGGAATATTTTTCTTAAGAAATGTAATACAAACGTAACAGTTGTCACTTTTGGCTTTCCAGGTGATTCTGTAAATTCCCATTGCTGAAAATCATCCACAGACACTTTGCACTGTCAACCTTTGACAAATGTATTAAAATCCTGTTGAAATTTATTGCTGATTAAAAAAAAAAAAAAAAGAAAGAAACTGAAGAAATGTAGAGAAATTTAAGGCCACTGTCCCAGTTAAACACTGTTTAACTCAGGTCCATCATGTTCATTCTCTACAAGTCAGAAATACAGAATGGTTTGGGTTGGAAAGGACCTTAAAGATCATCTAATTTCAACTCTCTGTTGACTGATTACCATCAACAACCCACCTCAGGCATACACAGAATTCCCCAACTTCTCTGCTCTCCATTACTTCTCCAATTAATTGTATTTCAAAACAGTCACATTATTTGACTGTGGGTCAATAGAAACTGCAAACACATTCTTCTGTAGAAAGTCATACCTTGGTCAGAAAGGAAATCCAGCATGGTCTGGAGCAGGAAGGAGAGATGCCTGACACACAGGGCAGGATTGCCCATTCTCCTGGAAGCATAGACAAGTTCATGGAGCAAACGCATCTGCACTGCAGCCCATCCCCTATGAGTTCCTGGAAAAAATGCAGGTATTTAATATATTTTAAACCTGGAAGTCATCACAAACCCATTGATTTTGGTTTTCTTCATATGCTAAGCAGTATTTTATGGCACTTACACCAATCACCCAAAGGTTGTTACAAATCCAAATCTTGTACTCAACACAAAAATTAGGATTGTGTTTGCTTGAATATCTAAACGTGAAACCAATTTTTGTTTTATGTGCTTGTCTATCAACTAAGAAATGTACCATTAAAATGCAGAAGATGAAGTTAACACTTCCCAGAAACCAAAATGGTACGCAAAACCTTTGAAGTTTTATGTATTTTTTAAATTCTCTGGACAATGCACATGAGATTTCATACAGAAATTGAAATCATAGAAACATAGAATGGTTTGAACTGGGAGGGACCTTAAAGATCATCTATTTCCAACTCCCTGCCATGGGCAGGGACACCTTTCACTAGACCAGGTTGCTCTAAACCCCATCTAACCTGGCCTTGAACACTTCCAGGGATGAGGCAGCCACAGCTGCTCTGGGCAACCTGTGCCAGGGCCTCAATACCCTCACAGTAAAGAATTTCTGCCTAATATCCAATCTAAACCTACTCTCTGTCAGTTTGAAGCCATTCCCCCTTGTCCTGTCAGTCCATGTCTTTGTAAAAAAAAAAAAACAACTTGTAATTCTTAACTCTCTTTAAAGATCAAGCAAGAGATATTTTCTCTAAATGCTTTCCTGACCAATAAAAGCAGTAACACTTTAGAACACGAGGCACATATCCTGATTTTCAGTATTTAAAACTAAGTTTCAGACCATGAATTACTTCATATTTGCAGAGTATCTGTGGAAAGAATAAATAGATCATAACATAACCTTCCTTTCAGAACCATAATATGAAACACTCTTAATGAAGCTTAACCTGCTTTTAGTAGTAAGCAAGAGCAGTAATTTTTAAATAACAGATATTTCAAGAAGTGCAATACTTCATAAACTTCAACAGCCTTCCTTCTAATATCACCCATCAGCATTTGGCAAACTATTTTAGGAATATTTACTGCAACCAAACCTTGAGAGTTTATATTTTGAGAGTCTCATTATCTTTCATGTGTGAAATGTCATTTCTATCTTAGAGTGTACAGTGATCTTTCCATATGTCTCTAAAAGAGCCATTTTGGGGGTGAAAATCAGACAAAGCATTTCAGTGCAACATGAAGGAAAGGTAAAAATGAAAGATAAACACCAATCATGTCATTTTTTTGCCTTTTAAATCATCGTTTCTTGCAGAACTTCTACAACCTCTTCTCCCAACACAGTCCCATCCCAGACCACAGCATATTTTTCCCAGCACATTCCTTCTTCCTAGATTAGATTCTCTGCATTTTTCCACCCAGTCCACGTGGCATTTTCTACCCCCCTCACATATAATTGGACTGCTAAATCGCAGCAGGTTAAAAAAAAACAACACTAACCATCCACAAATAAAGCTCAGCCCATCACTTCCTGCTCCTCTCCTGCAGTTACAACATTTAGGGAATGGTCCCCAAAACTGCTGCTATAGAACGCAACACAAAGTTTTGGAAAGGTTTATTCAAAAGGAGCTGCCAAGCAGCATTTTAGTTGTCTCTGATCTAATTTGTGGGAAAATGTGACCTACTTGACCCTGTTAATTACATTATATGTATGTATGTGTGTCTACATACAAAAATATGTAAAATAACCTTTATGTGTGTCTATATACAAAAATATGTAAAAGGCCTTTTAATCTTTCATTATAAGATCAAATAACTACAAAACCAGAAGAAACACAATTTCTGATGCCAACAGCTGAAGGCACTTTAATTGAAAAAAAATCCAAAATAATATATTGACCTTTTTATGTACTGAGAAGCATATTATCAAAACAAAGACATTTTTGAAAAACATTAGAAATGAAGTTTTTGTAAATAAAACAATTACTTCCTGCAAACAGGGAACCACAGCAACAGGTTCAGCAGTGGCTCACAGAAATTTGGAATTACTGGAACAACATTAAGAGGAAGTGAAGGTACAGTGTTAAACAACTGCTTTATCTGTTGGAATTAGTTTCAGATTAGTAAATAATTTAGGTCTAGTATGAAATCTCTCAAGGAAATTATTATGGAAAGCCAGCTAAGTGCCCAACTGTGGTAATCCAAACTGACCTTTGCTGAAGTCCTGAGGGTCCAGGGAGAGGCTGTAGCCAGGCAGAGTCTCCAGCAGCAGCTTGTAGCAGGCCCTCCAGCCGGGCTCGGGGATGCTGGGGGCCGCGCACTGCATGGCTGCGATGCGCTTGAAAAACGCCGATTTGCGGTGGAAACCGATGCGCTCGTAGAGCTCTGACAGGATGCTGTAACGCTGGATCTTCTCCTCTTCTGAGAGCTGGAGTTGGAAGGGAAAAGAGAAAAGGACTGGTTTTTAATCAAAGATTTCAAAGTGCTGAGTTTTAAAAAACAAACAGGAGGCAAAATGCAATAGCAGACATTGGCGCTGCAGAAGGCCAGGGATTTGCACACACCCAGGCATGACAGCTTCTACAGCCAGGAAAACTTAAGCTCGGTTCAGCTGTTAACAAAAACTGCAAAGATGGAGTTCTGCGGCTTCAACTTTATTTGTAAGTGGTACTAACAAGTAAACAGTGAAAACAGTAACAGCTAAACAGCTCCACATGGAATGGAAGATACTTAACATGACAGTCATGTGAATGAAAGGAGTGCACAAATATGCCACTTCCAAGATTTACTGATTCACTAAGATTTTCATCCCTTTAAGATTAAATCTAATCTTAAAATCTCAGGCTATGAAAGCAAGAAACTACTGTCTCAATTTTTATGTCTCTAATCTTGTAAACCACAAAATTTTCATTCCACTAAACTGTACTGTGATTTATACACTGTGAGACTGAACCACAGAATCATAACATGGTTTAGGTTGCAAGGGACCTTAAATATCATCTTGTTCCACCCTCCTGCCACGGGCAGGAACATCTTTTTCTAGATCAGGTTGTTCCAAGTCCCGTCCAACCTGGCCTTGACACTCCCAGGAATGGGGCATCCACAGCTCCCCTGGCAAACCTGTGCCAGTGCCTCACCACTGCCTTGCATGAAGCAAGTTTTGGAGGGCAGCAGTGAGTTCAATGGGAGCTTTTCCCAACTATGTGAAAAATAATGTCAAAGTAGCAAAATGCCATAGAAAGACACAGACCCAGGTTTCTTCACTGAGTCAAGTATTGTTACAGGCTGCCCAGGGACATGGTGGAGTCACCATCCCTGAAGGGCTTTAAAAGACATGTAGATGTGGCACTTGGGGACATGGTTTAGTGTTGGGCCTGGCAGTGCTGAGTTAATGATTTGCCTTGAGGTCTATTCCAACCTAAAGAATTCCATGATACATATGCACACTGCCAACAAGTGAGGTGGAATTTAGTTAAAGCTCCCTTAGGCTTAAAGTTGAAACAAACTTGGTAAGGAACTACCACCATGTGCTTCTTTAGCTTATCAGTGTATTGGTGTAAGTCACAGGCAACTTAATTCTTTTTGCCTCTGGCCTGGATGATAATCTTGCTTTGGAGTCAGCCAGCCAAGAAGAAACTGCCACAGAAACTCTGGATGATTCCTACTCTGTGTCCCAGGAACCAGCAGTGCAGACCAATGCTGACACCTAGTGCACAGGATATGGCACAATCAAAAGCAATGAGACGTACTTTAAATTACTCTAAAGCTGCCAACACGTTTTGCAAAGGCGTTTCAAGTGACAAACTTCACCCAAAAATAGCCCTAAAGGACAGAAACAGCAATTCATTCTTCAAAACTGGAAGTATCAATCAGTGTGTTTAACTTCAGGCGCTTACAGGCTTGGACAGTCAAGGGAAGCTGCTCACCACACTGGTTGGCTTTTACATAAATGATTAGCTCTTGTAAGCAGAGCTTCAAAATGTCTTTTAGTCACTTAAGCCCTGATATAATTACAAAAAGTAGTCTGTTCTCAAAGGTCACTTCTAATTTTGGGCAAAGGGGTATGAGACATCAACAAGGAGTTTTCAGAGGGCACCACGACTTTCTCTGACAGTTCAAATCTTTGTACTTCAGGATATGAAGAGAGAGAGTAGCAAAGCATTTTAGAGAGTTTCAGACAATTTTTGAAGCTGAAGATGCTATTTTCTTCAGAACTGACAACAGAAGATGGTGAGAGATGCAAGAGTACCAGCCATCCCTGAAAAAGACCAAGCCCTGTACCAAGAATTGTGAAAAAAGGCAACTGCACCAAGGTGAACACTTTCAGAAATCAGTGCAGCTGGAAAGAACAGAAGGCACAAAAAGAAAATACAGAAAAATTTTAAAGAAGCTTATCAGAGTTCCCAAAAGCAATCACTCAGAAAGAACATGAGGTGTCACACTTTAGTTACCCATTTATGCCATTTTTAACACGTTAGAAAAATAAAAAATAAGGCAGCAGAGTTGAAAAGGGCACAAGCACATAGTCAGGAAATAAAGCAAAAAAGCTTTTAAAAGCCCTATCAAAAGCTATTCCTTAAATACAAATTCTGACAACGTTCACACACCTATGGCAACTAAATTCTTCAAGATAAGGAAAGACAGAGTCATGCTATTTAGGTAGCCAAGAGCACTCACTAATAATTGGAACTATGAGAGAGGCAGCAGATTCCTAGAAAGTTTTATTTTCATCATATGTAAGTTTTTAACACTGTTACACAACTTGTTGCTTAATGGTTGTTCCCAAAGTTATTCAAGCATTTCCCTCAGTTGCAGGAAACTGTTTTTTCATCACCACAAAGACAGCAAAATTGCATTTTCCCCGAGCACACACAGTTATGTGCTACCATTCAGGAATTTAAAAGAAGAGAAAAGGAGAAAAAACCCACACAGATACTCCAAGTAATTAATTCTGGGAAGACTGCAGCAGGCATTCTGCATGCCATGGATGTAGCATTCACAAACATCTTTCCAGACCCTACAAATTTATTAAAGCTTAATGCCTGTAAAGTGGCTGCAAAACAGCCACCACCTGAAGCACAGCATCATTTCCACCTGGTTAATTTTTATTTAACTGCTCTACCAAACCAAGTTACAACTGCACCTGGAAAGGCTGTAGGTCACTATTCAAGTAATAGAGCCGGTTTTTTCTAAGGCTTGTTTCAGGACAGGCTTTCAAGAACGCAGCTTTTTATTTGTTTTTTAATTATTCCTTACTACATTAAAATTTTATAATCTCACTTTCTCTGTAATTATATTTTATAATTTATTCCTCATAACTGGATGCAAAGTTAAGTCTTATTACCCTGCAGCTCATCAGAAAATATCAGTACATAATATTACTAGACTGAGTATGGAATTGAATTTATGGATAGGAACTAGTTTTCCTGTTTATGAGTCTTACACTTTAACCTGTGAGGTGTTTTTACTGCTGTAGAATATTGGTTGTGCTGGTGTTCTACTTACCTGCAAGTGAAAAACACTGTCCTACAGTTTATTCCCTCAGCTATCACAGGATGACTCCTCCTCTGAGTTAGTCCAAATCATAAATACAACTATTATTTGTTTCCATTTTATACAGTAAATTTTTAAAAGCTGTAAATAAAATTCTCAGCCATACCTCTCTATGGAAAATGCATTTCTCAGCCCTGGGGAAAGCCCAGGAAAGATTATCCTACTCTTATTTCACATAATAATGCGACATTGCTCCCCAGCCACACAGAGATCCCAGTCTGTACTGGTTTAGGCTGTACTGGTTGCAAGTTCACTGGCAGCTTAGGGCATGTTTTTCATGTTGCCAACATTTGTGCTTGTGTATTATTAAGCAATAGCTATCAGCTGTTGAAGTGACAAGTACTTTGCCATTTACTGGGTGCTGGGGGTTAGGATTTTTTTCCTTTTGTTTCTTTCTGTCATGGAATTTTGTCCCATCTCTTGCTAAGAGACAACAACAACAACCGGCACTCAAGAGAGACAGAAGAAATGGCCAAGGCTGGGGAAGGGTGCAGCTGTCTCCTTTCTTACCTGGGGGTTTCCTCTTTGCAAGGGCAAAGATACCCTGAGATTTTGGCCGGGAGGTGAGGGGCTGGGCTCAGCTCCTTGCTTTCTCTCGGCATCGGAGGAGAGACAGTCTGTGGTCACTGTGGGAAGAATTCGCCACTACTGCGGGGTTCTGTCTCCTGCTGTCTTCTCCTACCATGAGTGGAGCTTCGCTGGTTAGATCAGCTGTTGTACTGGGTCCTTATTAACACCCGGTCTGACTGGAAAGGACCCTCATCATCTATTCGGGTACCTTGGGAAAACCAGGGACCCCGACCCTCTCCCCCTTCCCAGAGGGCGCATCTCCCAGGCTGCTTGCGACAGCTGCTGCAGAGGAGCCTGGCTGCTGCTGCTGCGCAGCCCCGCTGCTTTCTGCCACTGCCTCGGCTTTTTTGCTGCACTCTAACCCAGCACCCCGTGTCCACCCAACCCCCGCGGCTCCTGCTGAGGCTGTGGAGTTTTCTGTTTGTTACTCCGGGGTCTGCTTGTCCCTGCCGTCCTACCTCCACTCCGGGGCTCCTGCTGCAGCCCCTTTCCCCACCCAGCGTGCCCGCCATGATCCCGTCAGGGAGACACGGCCGAGTTCGTGCACAGCGCCCCCTGCAGGCGCGGGGGGAATCACCGCACGCGCCCTGCCCAGCCGGGAGCCACCAGCGCCCCCGCCGGCTGCGAGCGGAACTGCACCCGAGGGGAAAGGGCCCGACCGCCGAGCGAGGCCGGCACTGGGTTTCTGGGTTGGTTTGTTGTTGCTGCTGTTGTTGTTGTTTGTTTGCCTTGTTATACACAAATATATATGTATGTATTAGTAAAGGACTGTTACTCCTTTTCCCATATCTTTGCCTGAAAGCTCCGTAATTTCGGACTATAATAATTTGGAGGGAAGGGGGTCACATTTTCTTTTCCTTCCTTGACAGACACCTCCCTTTCAAACCAAGACACTGTGTCTTACATTTTTCTTCCGATAAAAAGTGGAAGTTGCAGTATCAGTGGTGTCAGGGAGAAAAATGGCAGTAATTGCTTCCAGAAAAAGAAAAAACAACAATTTTGGAGTTTGCAGGCAACAAGAATAACAGCACTAGAACAGGACAGGTGAACAAAAAAGGGTGCAGAACTGCCAGCAAAAAAACAGGTTACAGAGTCAAAGAGAAGGCACTTAGCACTACAAGGATAATGGCAATTAAGGGACTCTGTAACGAAATTGATGAGTTTTATGACAGCTTATCAATTAAATAATGTCTCATTTACACTTTGTTAGAAAATTGATGCCAAAGAAAGGATTCTCTGCAAATGAAAGAAAGTATTCTACCCCCATCATATATTTGCTGTCCCTGCCTGGTGCTTAAAAAGGTCAATGGTGTGGACCTAAACTGCTCATCTTACCAAGATGTAATGAGCAAAAATCAGTAAGAAACCTAACAACTTTTTATTAGTTCTTTCAAACACAGCAGTCTCTCTGTGAGCAGTGACACTAAGCTTGAGACACTGATCAAGTGTTAATGTTGTTTTGTGGTGACACTGAGCACTTTCCCCACAGTTCCAAACACTGATTTCCCCCCTGAATTCCTTTCTGATTTGGCTTAATTAAGACTTTGCACTACACAACAAAGATTCAGTTGATTAAGAACACTAATCAGACCCTTCAGCTCATTCTGCAACAGGCCATTCCTGATTTGTTCAGTTTCCCTGAAGGAGATGCAATCAAGAAAATTTTAAAAATCCAATGCAGATCAGTCCCCCGCAGCTGTTTTTCCTTAATACAACATCACAAGAGAACAACTATGGATTTTTTTTACCTTCACAAGGGAGAACAAGCAAGAGAGTCTTTAATCTCAAACTAAGTCCTCATGTTTTTAGATGAACTGTCAATACCTTGCAAACCAGACTCACAGATGTGAAAATCCTCAGAAGTCAAGCTCTCATCAGAAGGAAGGCAGTGATACAGAAAATAAACTGGAGTCTCCTGAGTCTAAGTAACTTTCAGTAAATTCTGTTGAATGACCAAGAAAAAAATAACTGGACTTTCCAACTGACCTGCCGAAGGTTGATATAAACTGCATTTTGCAGAAACTCAGAGGCTTCCATGCTCCTCTTCTGTATTGCCAGGACTCTCACTGCCTTCACGCAAGCTTCCAGTTCAATCACACCAGCGTTCTTGTACTTGGAGAGGGAGAAAATTAAAATAATATTGAAGTATTGCACCCGTTAGATTTTATAAGCATTTCTGCTCAGCACATAAATCAGCTGTCACATTGTCCAAACCCAGCAATTCCTTAATGCTAATGACTACAGTGTTAAATTATCAACATATGCCCAAGTGAAAATTAAGGTGTCATCTAAAATATTATTATGCAAAACAAGCATTTTCAGCCTCTTCACTCACTTCTCTTGAGACACAGCACAGCTTCAGTCTGAAAGTTCAGATAAGGAGAAACTCTGGGAATACTGGTACCCTTTGGGATAACCTCATATAAATGGTTGGTTGTGGGTGTTGCGTCTGCAAATAAATTCTGCCTTCACGGTGCAAATATTTTTATTACTGCATCCATTTTCTCTTTAGTTAAAACAATATTCCTGACGACCAGAGAATTAGAAACCAATCTGAGTGTTCCAGTATCTGTTTGCAAAACCTTTGCTGTAAACGACTGTTAAGTGATTTAGCTTGCTTAAGGAAGGTAAAGAGACAATGCAGATGCCCACGGAACTGTTTGTGCTCAGATAACAAACAGGCAATTTTCTAGCCAGACAATCTGATCTGGTGATTTCCTCAAACAACACTGATACTGGATATTTGATTTGGCCCACCTCCTGCTGAAGTTAAGCTCTTTTCAGGTATTTATATCTGAAAACTAATGGGGGAAAGCAAGCTCATAACAAAATGCAAGAGTTACGCCAGCAAAGCTGTCCCATATTCCTCTCTCATGCATTTATATTGGCAAAAGCAAATCACTGGAGATTTAATCTATTTTAGAAAGTGCTACAAAAGTTTTTTCAGCTCAGTGAGAACACAGGAAATATGTAGAAAGTGCTGCTTCCTCAGCATTAGAGCAAGGAGTTACTCTGTCTGTAGGTCTAGAACAGACAGAAGGTAACTGCTCATCTTGCAGGGTTATAAATCAGTCCTGGCACAAAGCTTTTTGTTATTTCAAGTGAAGCTGCAGTGAAGCACAGTTACTACTTGTTGAGAGCATAGTGCATATTATAAATAAACAAAATATAAATATCCTGCCCTAAGCCCAACAAAGTCCAATAATTTTATACCTCTAGAGACATGATACTCTTTCTAGATGAGCAAGGTACCCTTAAGGTAACATTAAAAAGCTGACTGCATCCTTGACAATTACTGTTTTATTGAACGATTCAAATTTATCTGACACTATGCCCAGAACTATCACCTTTAATTGCTCCTGATCATAAATTAACTCATGCACACAACTGAACCTGTTTCATTTGGAGAGTCTCCCTTCAACTTGGACATGAAAATGCCTGTAATAAATATTTACAAGCTTAGTCTAAAGATACTTGAAAATACCTGAAATTAAAAAGTTGTTAAGTAACTCCACTGCAATACAATTAAACTTAGCTTTACTGTTGATGTGGACACTGAGCCTCTATTTTCACGGTACAAAATAGTTCTTTTTCTTTTCCTATTATGAATGTACACATTAAGATCCTTTACCATATCAGGCTCTGAGCATTTGCACAAAAACCTAAAAATTCCTCCAGGAGAGCTGGAAACTGTTTTACAAATTTCACTGCTTTAGAAGATCTTCCAAAGCCACAGAAGTTCACTGTCGAAAAGAACCTCAGTGATTTTTTTTTTTTAATAACCAGGATTACCTTGCCATAGTAAGAAATGGCTTCTTTATATTTTTCTATGATGTCTTCAGGACTAAGGCAGTTCTTGGCACGTCCTATCTCAGCACTGGTATCTGCATTTATCCCGTTGGAAGTCAGAGCACCTAGAAAAGAACAAGGTCAGAAATGAGCACAATGACTCTTGGCAAATGCTAAATACCTAAAAAGCAAACTAGGGTATGTTGTAGGTTTGACATAGAATACACAAAGTACACTTGCCCCACGTAGAAAGAAAGGAAATAATCTCTCACTTAATAAAAACCAAATATATTCATGATTTTTAGCACTTATCTGAGTGTTTATGAATAAAGTAACAGATTGCTAAAATTATATTATGGCTACATCTGAATACACAGTTTTAATCTGAACTATTCCTCGTTCTACTTTAAAACTGTGTTTCTAAAGCACACCTTAGGGGGGAAAAAGGCTCAGACAAAACACTAAGAAATTGGTTTTCTTACATAAGAAAGAAGGCAAGAGACAGAAAGGGTCTATATAAAGGATAAGAATGCGAAGTGGAAGCCAAGAAAATCTGGGGTATTAGAAAGAACATGAAAAATTTATTTATAGAATTTGATTTTATTGAGGAGTTAACATAATAAAAGTGAAAATACATCAAAGGTTTGGCAAGGCTCAATACCTTCTTACGGGTTGCTTAATCGGTAGGGTTTTACTGTAATTTAGTTAGGCTTATACAGTAATTTATTTCTCCAGGAGGTTTCCCTGCTAAGATGGTAAAAAAAAAATCTCTTGTGTTTCAGAGCTGGCCCTAACTCTCAACAGACAGCTAAAAACTACTGTGAAAGATATTTCTGAATATACTGAGGGAGCAGAAAGAATGTTTCTTTAAATACTTAAATGCTAAGGCAACTTTTTTCATATGGTTATTAACGTTGAGGAATCAGACCAAGCACATCTGTAGATTAACAATGTTTTTAGGGAAGCGAAAGATGTTTGTTCATGATGACTGAGAGAGCACCATGACACTACAGGACTACATGTGATCATTCAGGTTGGTCACTTCAAAAATATTTTTAAATCCTCACTACTCATGGAAAGAAATCCTGTTGATTAGAATTTATGGAAACACAATCACGAACTACAGTATTTATTTTGTGCCAGTTACCCTTCGGTCTCTGTAATTTCTCCAGATTTATAATCTAGTTTTGGCAAGTGGCAATATCTATACAATTGCAAAACACATCAAGTAACAGAAGAAAATACTTTGGAAACATGCAGGAAAATAATGTACCTGGATCAATGAGAACTTCCTGTGCCCCTAAAAGGAGGAACAAAAATGATTTTTTTCAGCCTTAAATAGAGCCAGCAAAGTAAGTTCTTATAATGTTTTATAACATCAGGCTTGAACAAAATAATCAGATTTATCAGGATCATCACTGCTATTTTGAAGGACTACCAATTATAATCAAGTAGTCACCGTATGTTAAATCTCATTTTGTTAATAAATAAATGTAAAAAGTCCCATAAACTTGCAATGAATTCTAAGATACATTAAGAAGACTTTCAGGATTTTCAGTGTATCATTTAAAGCCATATCCTTTTTTCTTTATCCTTATTGTTTTAGTTGGCAAGTTTCCATCACAGTCCACTTAGTATATTTTAATGCCAGGACCTACAGTACTTAATTCTCCTTGTGGGAGGCTCATTTAATCTGCACAATACTCTAGAATAACATTTTCAAGTAATTTTATCCCTTTTAATTGTTACTAATTTCACTCCGTCAAATTTTCTGAATAATTGAGTCATGTCAACCCAATAAGCCAGACTGTCCATGTAAGAGTTGCCAAGAGTATTGCAGAGTTAAGATTATCAGGTTATGTAACACCTCACTGCCCTAACCTTTGGTTAAACATGGCAATAAAATTGTTAATATCAAGGGTTAAGCAGCCAAAAACAATTATTTTATCAGCAAGACAGGCTCTCCCTTCAGTTGATTTGCTTGGATTCCAGACAAGTGAAGCAGAGATTTAGATCTAGACCCAAAGACATGCCAACACTTCACTCAAGTGTCCTAATTGTGCCTGGGGAAAGATGAAGGTCAGGCAACAAAATCAAGAGCTTAGAACTCCCAACAAATAAAATCCAGTGGAGAAACCCAAAACAGACAATGACCTAAGCATAAAGCAAACCAGACTCATCTTGTTTGACATACAAATCCCATAACTGACAGACCACAGCCAGACTTCCTGGCCAGGAGGAACTGGGAAACTCAGAATCTTCCTTTACACTGAAGGTTGCAAAGGCACATCCAGGAATTCGAGGGGACATGGCCTAAACCTGTCCCCATGCAAACTAAAAGGTTTAGATACCTGAGAAGTCAAAGTTGCCTTTTCACAGAATCACAGAATGGTTTGGGAAGGGACCTTGAAGACCATCAAGATCCAACCCCCTGTCCATGGGCAGGGGCACCTTCCACTACAGCAGACTGCTCAAAAACCCCATCCAACCTGGCCTTGAACACTTCCAGGGATGGGCAGCCACAGTATAGAGCAGAAGCTCATTTGTATTTTGGAGCTTCTCTTTCCAAAGTTGTTTCTATCTAAAGCAGACACCATATTTGCTGAGCAGCCAGGTCCTGTGCTGTAGCCTAAAAATGTCAAATGATGGAAATCACAATGGATTCCAGAGGAAGATGTTTCTCTTGTCTGGATCTGGGCAGGAAACTTCATCCTGTGAAGGCTGAAGTACAGGCACAAGAAGAGGTGTGATTCCAGGTACAAGAGGAAGCACTACAGGTAACTCTCTCATCTACATGCCTCAAAATTAGGCACAAATGTCAGTTCCAAGTGTGGCATTTCTTGATTTGTGCAGAATTTGGAAACCCTTTTTTTTCTGGCTTTATCCCACAGAAAGATACAGTGGAATTTATTCCACAGATTAAACAGTCCTCACAAAATTAATTACAGCGAAACAGATTATAACCAAAGGTGCAGTTTGAAAATATTTTAAATGAAAAGCACGGCAGAGACAAGAAAAGGTAATAAAAATAAACTTTCAGAAAACTTTGTAAGAAAATGACATCACAGCAACAGCTGTGCAGGAGAGAGGTCAGCAGTGCAGACCTAAAATCATAGAGAGCATAACTGGAGTTAGGGAACAATATCTAATGGGCCACAAAGTAATATTTTCATCTGCAGAGGATGACAAAAAAAAAAAACTGTGATCAGTTTTTCTCCACAGAAAAGTCCTTTGAAAAATTTTGTCATATGAAACTAAAAATTTATAAAATACAACTACACCAACAAGTTTGCAAACAGGACTTTGAAATAGAGAGATTTAAGTCTCAACTTAAGTAGAGACCCAGTAATAATATACCCAAAATATATCCAATTATTCTGATAGTTGTGACTTGTTACCTTCTTTGGTAACAAGGAGTACCCATGACAAACAAATAGATTGCAACATCTCCTATTAAATATTCATTGAAAAGTAGACAAAGGTCACTAACCAGGTGAAATTATAATAACCAACATAAAATGCGTTCATAGGTCATGGGACCAAATGCACAGATTTTAATGACTAGATATGGTATGAAAAATTAGTATTCTGTCCTGAAATAAGGTAATTTTACTGTCAATTATCTGGGTTCAACACACGCGGTTCTTAATAAAGATAATACAAAGCAGGTGTTTACTAGTGTGGTAGTTTAAATTTAGTTCGATGGATAGGTTGCTAAACAAATGAAAAAGCTGGTACCGCCTGTGCGATTTACATATTTAAAGAAAGAGCAAGGACGAGAAGTTTCTTCTGTTCCTGTTTCCCCCCTCTGGGGTGGCGAAGGTGGGAGGCCCCCGGGCCCCATCCCGAAGCGGGCCCGAGAGCCCCTGGCGCGGGGCGAAGCCGTCGGGAAAAGCCGTCGGGAAAAGCCGTCCCAGCTCCGCAGGCAGCCGAGGCCAGCCTGAAACGACAGCGCGGCTCCTGGGGCCGGCGGGCCCCTGCCGGGCAGCCAGCGCGGCTCGTGTGGAACCGAGCAGAAACAGCATGCAGCCGACAACGAGAGACACGGCGACTTCTCCCCAGCACGGAGCCAGGATAAGAAACAAGATCAACTTCTCAGCCGCAACTTAACAGGCACCAGCTTTCTTCCAAGTCAGAGAGAAAGGAAAAGTGAGATCACGTGAGGTGAAGCCAACATGGCAGAACCAAGGGCAGTAAAGCAGGCACTCCCAGCACCAGAGCAGAAAATTCTCCTTGCAAGCCTTGGTGAAGACTGTAATACAGCAATTTGTTTTGCCTATAATTCATAAGATGATGTACATGGGGGGATGTAGAAATCCACATGTAGTTCATGAGAAATACTCACACCAGAGTATACAGATGCGGTGAAAGACTTTTAGAGATTGAGAAGAGAGCCTTTACTTTCAGGCTGGAATAGCTCATCCTTAAGAGACTGAAACCCCATGACTGTTATGACCTATGATGAGCAGTGTGGAAAGACTGCAAGATTCATGGGAGGGATATTTTTTTACTGCAGCAGATTTCGGGCAGACTGTTTGTGAAAGTTTGAAACCACATTAAAGAAGTTTGCAGACAACCATCTTCCATGGGATGAATCCCATGGCACAGCAGAAGAAACTCTTTTACAAAAACATAAAGAAAGACTCTTAAGAAATTAAACACTGAACCCAACTCCATGTTTGTGTCCTTTGCGCGGGTTGGTGGAAAGAGGGAGGTACTGGAAGAGAAAGGTGTTGTGGGAGTTTGCTTTAATTTCTTATTATTTCTTTTTACTTTTAATTCTGTTAGTAATTAATCTTCTTTATACTATAACTGTTTAAGTGTGGACCTGTTTTGCCTTGAAGTCTTTCCATTTTCCTCGATAATCCTCATTTCACTTTGTTTTTATTTGTGGTGCTTGGTGCCTAACCAGCGTCAAACCACAACTACATCAGGACTTATAAAAGAGTAAGATGGGTGGTTGCTTCCTTTAGATTAAGGACTTAATTTTGACCACACTTCACGCAAGAGAACTTTACACCAGCATTTAAACCCAGCTATGTTTCAGTCCTGGGTGAGTACATACAAAGCAGCAGCTATGCTGGGTTAGCCCAAAGGCCCTGTAGCTCACACTAGTCAATGTGTTTTCACTTCCCTACCCCAGCCCAGCCTCTCCTGGAAGCCACAGAAACTTTCAGGAGCCATAACAGCATGTGACAAGTGTCAGGTTATGTGACAGGCTGATCTGCACAACTACAAAGGAGCAGAGAGGATCAGTGACCATCAGTTGAACCCCAGTAACCAAATCAGAGCCAGCAGAGCTGTGCGGGGGTGAAGCCCAGCAGCTCAGTTACACAGGCAGCTCTCTGGATCCTCTTACAGACTGGGGGGGTCACTGCCTACAGGGATATGGGGCTCATTATAGGGAAAGAACATCTTAGAACTGTACAAGATTCCTTTTGGGGTGTAGGGGATGAGCCAAAGACAAGAAGAAGGAGGGATTGAGGCAGTGTAGGTAACAAGCATGGAAAAACAGAGGGGAGTGCATGTGTGTGTGCTGGTCTAAGAAACAACAACGGGAATGGGCTCTGGGTCTCAGCCTCGTGGGTCAAGGTGCCAGCAACTGGTGCAGTCCAGTGGCCAGCTCCTGGACAGACTGAGGCTGTGTGTGTGTACCCTCTATGCTGCTCCAGGCCTGCTGGGAATTCCTGCTCAGCCTCCTATCTGCCGAGACCTGGGAACATGGAGCTACAGCAGCCTTGCCTCTGTCACACCACTCTGAATGACAAGGAGTTCCATGTCATACCTATAGGCTGGATAAAGAGTCATTCCTTTCATCTGCTTCGCCATCTGCTAAGCTGTCTGATGTCCTCCAGTTCTTCTTTTGAAAGAAACACTGAACCTTCAATCCCTACCCATCCTCTTCCACAATGTTCACTGTATTACGGATAACTCTCATGTTTCTCCTCAGCCATCTCTTTTGTAATCCAAGAGTTTAGAAAAAGTATGCTAAACATTAAAAATTACACTGGTTTATTGGCATTTCATTAATGAAATCTATTTATTTATTACACGTTGACCTTAGGAGAGCAAAAAAACTATGAATAAAATGTACCAAACTTTTCTTAATACATGCAGCTGTGCCATGTCGTATTTTATGAAACTGTCTGCATCTCGTCTAGCAAAATTCAAACTAACACAGACACTACTAACAATCAGGTGAAGAAACCAAAAACTTTGCAATTCTATGCAAAGCACATGTCTTAACATTAACACCAAAACAGAAACGTAATTGCAAAAATCTTTAAAAAAAACCAAACAACTCTTCCCCCAACCTCCCTCCTTTGATTAATCCTGTCATCTGCATAATTTTAGAGTTAGGAAATAGGGAGAAGTTTTTCAGATGTTCAGTGGTGGCAAACAGAATAAAACTGAAATGCCATTCTTACCTGGCCTGTGCCTGTTGCCTGCCTCAGCAGAAAGAGAACCTCCTTGAGCTCTGCGAGGTCCAACTTTACCTCCAGTGCCACCCGGATAGTGATAGATGACGGATGCTGAGCACAACCCCTCAAGGGCAGCTGCAGAGAAAAGAAAAAAAAGCCAACAGATTAGCAGAGACATTTGCAAGAAGTGAAGTATCACATCATACAGTCCATTTGCACAAACAAAATATACCTGAAATTGGAGGTCTAATGACAAAGGCCACAGAAAATTCTGAGATACTCAATGTGCTTTTCACCTCTGGGTTCACCCTCGGAACTCCCACTGCCCCAACCCTACTAAAACAATCTGCAGGAGCAAGAACTTGTCACTGTAGAGGAAGCTCACATGAAAAGCACTTAATCCAATTGGATGCAATTCCACAAAACCAGGTAAGATGCCAAAAGAGCTGACCAAGGTGAGACCACTCTCTCATCACCTCCAGCAGGTTCATGCCCATTGCGGGAAGTTTCTAATAGCTGGAAAAAGGGAAATGTCATCTTCTTTGAGAAGGAAGTACCAGTACAGACAGATCAACATCAGCTCCCTGGAGAGGCTACACAGAAACCCTTCTAGAAGCACATGAAGTGAAAGAAAGTGTCTGGGAACAGCACACATTGAGTTATTGAGGGTAAGTCAGTCTTTGGCAACCTCACTGCCTCCTATAATGAGATGGTAAGCTCAGTGGACAAAGGAACAGCAGTGGATGTTGTGTATTTTGGCTTTCAAAACATCTTTGGACATGCTCTCCCACAGAATGCTTGCAGCCAAATCGGGAAGACTGGGATAGCTGGCCTATCAGGTAGGTGGGAAATTGGCTGGACAGCCACACTCAAAGGACTGTGATCAGCCAAATGGCTGCCTGTGACCAGTGGTGTCCCTCAAGGGGACAATACTCATACCTTCATTAACTGCCTGGATGATTGCACAGAGCACACCCAGAAACTTCCTGGGTGATACCAAATTGAGGGGAACAGTAGGGCAGGCCTTCAATGCAGAGAGAACTTTCCAGGCTGGAGATAGGGCCTGACAGGAGCCTCATCCCAAAGCAAGGCTGGTGGAAGGCCATCAGAAGGGTCGGGGGACTGGAGTTCCTGAAGCAGAGAATATGAGAAGCAGAGAGAACTGGGCTTGCTCAGCCTTAAACAAGAGGCTGAACGTCAATGTCCCTGCTGCCTTCGAAACACCCAGTGGGAAGGCAGAGAGGAGATGGAGGCAGGTGCTTCTCAGAGGTGCAGAGATCGGATGAGAGTCAACACAAGCTGACACAGGAAGTTCTGCTTTAAGGTAGGACTAATTTATGTTTTGTTGTTGGGTTTTTCCAAATTATAACCAGCAAAATGTTAGAACAGGTTGCTCAAAGACTGTAGAACTTCCATCATTAAATACACCTGAAACTCAACTGGACAGGTCCCTCAACAACCTGATTTAACTGGATGTGATATAAGCAGGAGATCAGACTTACAGACTTACCAAATAATTTGGATTGGAAGAGTCCTCTGGAGGCCTCTAAGTATAATTTGAGGAATCCTGACCATTTAAATTTTTGGAATTGTAGAAGGAAAGAAGTGGGAGGTCAAAAGGTGTTAAGGTTTTCATAGTATGTAACCTGCAGGGCCATTAGGAATATAAATGGGTTTCCACATAGAATGAGAAAGCTAAAAGCAGACCTGGAAACAGTGATTGTCCTGAAAGGGTGTGAAACTGAGAAGCAGAAATTGTGCTCAAAGATCATTTGTATAGCCAATAAATAACAAAAAGCAGAAAAAAAGGAAAGGAAAGGATGGAGAAAAGGCAGGGAAAAAAAGCAAATCCTAGGACATACTATGAAAGGAAGTCATGCCAGTGGAAGTTTAACACTTGTGGCTTTGGTAGATGGAAAGGCAAAAATCTTTTCCTAACAGTCCACACTGGACATCCATAGGAAATATTTTTAAAATACCTGTACAAGCCAGTGAAGGAAATCAAATACTTTCCAAGGAATCATTAAAAAATCAGGCACAATTTTTAAATACATGCTTTACTACAGTAACACAATTTATCCTGTTTAGGTTTTCCTAAACACATTCCTTTCTCATATCTTTATTAAGCAATTTTTGCTTCAACTTAACTGTTACACCTGATATTCAGATGTTGGTCACCAAAATCATTCCTACTTTTCACGATGCCTAAGGAAATGATAGGGGATAGTTTGATTTACTTGGGTTTAGCAACTACCACCACTTAACCCTACCTCCAAGCCACAGGAAGTCATTGACAGAGCGCAGCAGTTCCACTGCCATGTGATAATGCACCAAGGAATCCTGCAGCATTCCAGCCTGCAGACACAGGTCTCCAACGTGCTTCCGCATCCGGCCCTGGCAGCGCTTCTTGTAGTGTCTGCAAAATGAAAGGTGCACTTTTACTGGCAGGGAATGCTTGTTTGAGGTAATAAACACCTGAAGTCCATTTTCTTTCCTCTTTAATAGCAGATCAACATTAATTTACTCTCTGTCTCTGAGCAAATATGAATGCTAACTAACGTAATATGCAAAAGAACCAACAATTTGAGGATATATTTGAGGAAAAAAGCAACGTATCACGTTTTGGCTACACAGCATTCACACAGCTAGAGTCACACCCCCTGAAAAGCTCCAAAGCAAGGTTCCTGCAGACTACAGTGAGTATTTGGCTGCCTTTCCAGAGCTGATATGCTGCTTTTTTGCTTTTTCAGTACACCCAAAAGCTCATTGTTAAGCCAGGGTGGTCTGCCTTCTTTCTTTCCCTCAGTAGGGAATGGATTGTTCTTGTGCTTAGGGAAACTGTTCTTGAATAAATCCCAACACTCCATGGATGCTTCCCATGGAATTCCTCACATTTTGGTTCTGAGCATATTAAAGGTGACCTTTCCAAAATCCTGCTCCAGCCCTCTGCCCTCCTCTGCTGGGACCCTCTCCACACACAGCCCAAAGGTGTCAGGGGCCCGGAACCTCCTCAGACCCCCCTGACCTCACAAACCTCCCCCTGCTCCCAGCCCCTTCTTTTAAAGGGATGATGAGTGAAAAAGCACAATCACTTCAGGCAACAGCTGACAGGATTTCTCTTCCTCCTCTTTTTTTTACATGTTAAAATAAATGGTGATGTTCTTTCCAAATGAACAGACAAAGCCTACTGAAGATATTCAACAGACACCTTGGTACAGCTGAAAAGGCAACTTGGGCATAAATCTGTGTGATAACAGCACTAACCTTATTACTTTATTTGTTTTCTAAGTAAGTTTCAGCTAAAGAAACATAAGAGATGTAAAGCAAGATACACTGGACTTGGAAAACACCCCATGGTTTAAGTGACAGTTCAGAACAACTCTGCTCTCCCAAGTCTATGAGCAATCCTCCTGTTCTCCCTCCTGGAAAAGTATTCCGTGGCAAGAATGTCCTTGCACTATAATTATAAAACTGTTTATGAGGGAGAAATTTAAATGTCAACTTAGATATTTTATTAATTTATCTGTTACTTTCAATAGTATGTCCTGTTGTTCTAACAATGTCTAAGTACACAGGGGTATGAAAATTGATTTTCCACACATCACACCAAGGAAAAATAGACTTTTATTTCTTTGGATGGTTTAAACTAAAATAAAAGTTTATCAGAAATGAAACTGTAATGAAAATAATTGCTGTAGATGTCATTCTTTATTGTATACATGAAGTCCAAAGAATCTGGCAAAAATACAAAGAGCTATCTTGGATTGACATAGTTCTAAACTTTTCACTTTTAGATGTAGTGATACTTTTTCAATTTAATTAAGTTCATCAGAATAGCTGTTGAACAGGTTGCCCAGAGAAGCTGTGGATTCCCCATCCCTGGAAGTGTTCAAGGCCAGACTGGGTGGGGCTTGGAGCAACCTGGTCTAGTGAAAGGTGTCCCTGCCCGTGGCAGAGGGATTGGAATGAGATGATCTTGAAGGTCCCTTCCAGCCCAAACCAGCCTGTGATCTTTTAAAAAGTTACCGGGGCTATTTGAACTTAACAACTTCAAACAAAAAAGAAACCCAAAAAAACCTAGGGTAACACCCACTCTCCAGATGCTAAACTCTTATTCCCTAGAGTGAGAACTTAATATAAGAGGAATGCCAAGATTATGGAATGAAACCAGGTTTGGGGCAGTGGGGGTTCTTTTCCAGCAAAGAACTTCCCAAAGGACCCTAGAGATGAACTGAAGTGTCACTGAAATAATCTCCATAAGGCATCTGAACAGATTGTCTTCATGAAGTCTGTAATGTAGAAATGAAAAAAGGGAAAGAGGCACGGAACATATAAAATATAATGGTAGGAATAAGGATATTCATTTATTTCCCTTAGATTTTAAGGCAGAAAGGCCAAGAGAAATGTCAAGAATCCAAACAATTTCATGTTACTGGTTTATTTGCCTTCAAGGCTGTTAGTTTGGCCAAAGAGAAGCAACTTTTCAGGCAGCAAATAATGTCTTACTCCTTGCAGTTGGTTTGGAAGAAGGAGATGAAGAGAAAGTAACTGATTTATATGGATCAGGACAGAAATTTAAAAAGAGAAAATATATATGAAGTACAGACAATGGCCTTATAAAAACTAAAGAGAAAAGCTATGGGAACCAGTATTACTGTCTACAAAAAAAATGGAAATAATAAAAGGAGACAAGAAGTATGTCTCCTATTGCTTCTCTCCATCTAAAAAGTTACAAATAATTCCTATATAAATGTATGCACTTCTCTGATCTATCACACCATATTCACAATTGATGTGAAGGTGTTGACATTAAATGAAGCTCAATACAACTGTTGTTCTTTATCTTTCAGATGTGTCAAGAAATTGAAATATTTATATTTTATTTTTCAACAAGCATATATTTAATAGATCTGTTTAAGAAAAAAAATACAAGAAAACTTAAAGTGAAAACTAAAACTGCTCTGTATGAACTATGGAAGGGCACCAAATCTTACCAAGATTTCAGTCTGAGCTTTGAGTTATAGAAAAATAACTCTATCAAAAAAGTTCCTTTGCAATCTTGAATCATCATTGCACAGGAGAATATAAATTGGTTATAAATCAGATTTTCCTAATGTCTGTACTCCAGAATGACAATAACATTTTAAATGTTATATTGCTTTAATTTTTTTGTTTGTTTTTCACATAAGTAGTGGGATTGGAGAATCACTGTTCCCTTACACAGCTATAATTCCTTTCAAAGATGCCACTGCTTCCAACTCCCTGTCTCTACACTTTCAAGCAATCTCTATGTTTATGGACAATTAAATTTCTTATTCTCTCAAAACTGTAGTTTGTAAGTGTTTTTCCAGATTTTCCAGCTAACATATGATTATGTTCATAAATATGAGTCATAGAGCAAAGGAAAGGAGATGATGCTTGACTTCTAAATCAGGACCTGATACCGGAATCGTTTCGATCACGCTGCCTCACCAACAGCTCTTCCTAACCTAATTTTGCTGCTGGTTTACACACATGTCAATATATGTGAAGTTTGAAGGCATTTATTCACCCAGACATCAATAAACATTGCTCATAAAAACCACTGTTCTTTGAGAAACTCTCCTTATTTATAGACAAACAGATAATTTATTCCCAGTGATGAAGAAATTTACTATTAATTATTCAAAGACTGAATTCACTCCACCTATTTTTAGGCTCTTCAAGGTATTGCCAAGACAGGATCCATCTCTTATAGTCCCTGCAAGTCTTTGCCATCCTCTTGGAAGATGTTTTCTTACTAATGACAGAGTAAGTTTGCACCAAACAGATGTATAAACTGTGTCTTAATTAGGCACTCACAATTAAGTACAATGAATTAAATTCTTTCAAAAATGTCCAAAAAGACAGAAGGCAAAGACTTCAATGAGACAAAAACCACTCTCCACAGACAGCAAAAGTTAATTTACTTCACATTTGGGAAGCCTCTTTTCAAAAAAATCCAGTATCTACATCAGGCCCTTAAAATCACATCCAAGTGACACATTGTTTCTTCAGTGTGTACTGGGGTGCAAATTTAATGGGAAAAAAGTCCTATATGCATATATATTCACATATATTTTTAGATATATATATATCACCATAAAATGATGATTGCTCATTTTAATACTGAGCTAGTTTTGCTTCACAATTTTAGCTGAAGAACCTGAAAGTGAGACGTTTACAGATATATTCTGATTTATTTTTTATTTAAACACTGTTTAAATATTTTGGCTCTCTCCTGCTTCATCCTAATCTATTTAGGGACAGGAAGCCCGTGTAAATTAACAACTACTTCCTCTAGGATAAGAGGACAACCTTTTTCTAGGCCAGTTCCTTGTAGCACCCTACTGCCAAGAGCAGTTCGTATTAATTTTTCCGCCAGATCATTTACAACATTAAATTTCAAAGAAGCACCTAAAGTCTGCCCCTACAAACTCCTTCCTGAGTGTGATGCACTCAGAAACATCCCCAGGGAAGGCAGTATCACCTCACGCAGGACCACCCATGGAATGCTCCTTGGTGTCAGTCACCCAAACTCCTCTTCTGAAGGTCCTCACCACAGGGAAAAATTCCATTGACTACAGAACTACTTTAAAATCTGATTTTCTAAAGTTAGTTGGGTTAATTCTCTACCAAACACACTCTGATATTGACAGGAATAACCACAATCATGGCCAGTGACCACTGCTACTACTTCAAAGTAGAGGGCAATGAATCTGTTCAAGGAACTACAAAGAACTACTGCATATCCATTTCTGACTCATTTGCTCTACAGGATATGTGCTTTATTCTTTCATCTCCAGCTCTTTTCTAGGATCCCAGGATAATGTGAAGGAAAATTCAGTGTAACAGTGTTATATTTCACGACAGAATTTATTTTCACTACAAACCATCCAGAAACAGGGTTTGACAGAATTTCTGGATCCTCAAAATTTGGCTAAATTTACAAACAAGAAACATGCAAAATCAATTTCCAAAAGTATATACATGCAAAATGCTCCAAAAAAAATTTCCATCAATCAAGTTCTACTAATTCCAGTTAGCATGCAGAGCTATAGATATCACCAATCATAACATTATCCAGACTTAAAGAGACACAGCTACAGCGTTGGATCAACTGCCAGAACTTTTGATTTTTGGAAACCAAACACAGGCAGCAACAGCTTCATGGCTTTGGAGTTTAAAAAATAAAGCAAATTCCAGAGGCCAGCAGCCACCTAAGCAGACTATGTGTGTCCTACAAAAAAACTCAGCATTGCTACCAAATATAATTGCCAAATGCACCAAAAGGGGACAACTGCAGTGGTGAGGCTCCAGGCAGCAATTATTTTTGTGTGTACTGAAAAAATAAAGATAAAAAGCAACACTAAAATATGCAATGAAGGCAAAGTGGAGAGGCAGGAGATGGGAAAAAAGCTAACTATTTTCAAAGATACACAATCACAGCCTACCTTTTTAGACCCAACAACAAACTCACAGGGCAGTATGAGAGAAGAAGGGGGAAAAAAACCAGAAAGGAACAAAACAGAAATTAGAAAGACAGAGAACAGAAAGAAAATTAACAGCCACATACAGATACTGAGATCATCAACTTTGATAAATCAGTGCTCAAATCCCAGCTATGTCACCATGTAGAGAAAAACGCATCTATAAACAGGGCCCTACATTCTCATCACTCCACAGCATTAAATGGAAGCCAGTATTAAAAAAGAAAGAACCTAAGACACAAACTGTTGTAAACAACATTAAAATGAGCTTATCCAAGTAGATTTACAATCATACTTAAGTATGTTCATTTTTTTTAGCTGAAAACAGAAATAAAATTGAAAACTTAAATGGGATTTTCAGTATTTCTGGCTCATGTTTCCTAGTTTTCAGTTTGTAGGACTTTTTTATCATAATGAGAACATGTGTTTCCATTGTTCTCCATCAATCTCCCAGCCTCTATGAATAACTATCAAGCACAACTGATTTCAGAAACTTTTTCAATTGTCCTCAGGAGCCCTGGGACCACAAAAATATTTTACCCAATTTACAGCTGAAGAACCGGAAAGAAAAAATAAATCAATTTGCCAAAATCCCCTCTTGGCTGAATGCCCCAGGAATTAAACCAAGGTCAGACTCTCAGTCCTACAATTTCTGTTTAACAGAACAACCTTTCTTCAAAACTTTTTAGGACTTAATCCACTATTTTTCATACAGAAAGTTTTCTACCAGCCATAAAAAGTTCTTATTCACACATAAAACAGTGAGTATGCTGTCACCTCAGTACCAGTTCTGGGAATGTGTCTCTCCTGCTCATTACACAAGCAACTTGCAAAAGATAAAGATCATCCTCATTTTTTCCAAGAATTAACTTACTTGAAATGCAGCATAATAATTCACCTTCCTAATTTTGCATCTTAAAAGAAATCAATCATGTTGCAATTATTATGTAACCAAGCTAATGAAAGTCTTGTAACTGGGTGAGGGAGAAGATCAGGTTTATATATATAGCCCTGATCATCACATAAGTATTAACCTTAGTATTTGACAATAAAATACTTGGAGACGAGTATCTTTTAAGAAACAAACAATGTTCAGTAGTTTTAATTAGTCTTCAAATCCCATGATCAGAATTACTGTGTCCCTTGTAAATTCTTAACATATTTACCCTCAATCTATCATCCCAATATCTCCAGGTTACAGCAGCACCACACATTTAATGAGACCCTTGCTAGACACTGAAATTTAACTTCAATTTTAGAAGTTATAGGTAAAGAGATGCTTATTTAGCCTAAGTAGGCATCCACAATTACAGCAGCAGAGACACACTCTCTGTTACAAGCATAAAGAGTGTGTCTTCTCTGCCATCTATTTAATATAGAACTTTTGTGCTTTTTAAGTAATTGGTTACACACTGACTCGGAGGTTGGGATACATCATACAAAAAAACTGGAAATGGACAGACACTATAGAAAAAAGATCAAGGTACTTTCTTTGCCTTTAACCCTTGGGAAATTTCCACCTTTTCTAGAAAAAGCTGTTCATTTCCCTCAATATCTCAATACCATGTTTTTCTTTCTTTCTGTAAAATTACTATGCTGACAGACTCAAAACCAACAAAGTACCAAAAGTTGTTCTACCAGATCTTTTCATACCCACTTCCTGCACTCAAAACAACCTTGAGGCCTCCCTGAACAGAATTACATCCAGTCTTGCAAAAACAGAAACTGGTTTCTATTGAAGAAGGTCCTTCCTAGCCCTGTACCTCCCTGGTACGCAGTGCTTTCCCTTAATTAGTGAATCTGTCACTACAGACGGGAATGTGCTAAAATAAAATCCTGTAATTGCAAGCCAAGCAATAAAAATCTCCCAAGTAATAAAATGCAATATTATCACTAGTTCACATCCAAAGACTTTGGCTTGACAGTGTAAGTTAGTGTAATAAACTGATCTGAATTCAACCGTATTCCATGAACCTGAATTTCTGCTTTACAACACAGAGGTAGGAGATGCATCAGGCTACTTGAAAGGTGCCTAGAAAGGTTCCTGTGCAGAGAAGCTAAAAATATATTTTCATTCCGCTTTCTGAAGTTTTAATGTATAAATCCTAAGTTTTAAAACAATCAGAAGTACTAACTTCACAGCAAAATAAAACTGAAGAACTTTCTTACTATTGAACGGAACAATTAAGAGTATTTAGCAACTTTTCCTTGAGCAGTTCGGTGCAGCAAACATTTCAAGTACATCCATTGATCCAGACTTACTGAAAACCTGTTTGGTATTCAAACCTTCCAGCAAGGGTGTGTGCAGAGCTGAGCCAGTGATTAACTCTGGATAAACCCCTGTGTCCACACAGGCAGGGTCACACACCTTCCATTCTGCAAAGAACTGAAGCATCACCCTGAATCTGTTTGAACTCCTCACTGCAACAGCATAAAATACCTGCTTGGAGATGTGTGGACACATTCTGCTGTCACTCGAGCTCCCCACCAGTTCAGAACTTCACAAAGAGTATTTATTTCCCACTAGCTACAGCACAGCCACTGCTCAGAATTAAGTCATTTATCTAAGAAATCGATTTCCAAAGTACAGTTTTTTAGAAGACACAACTGAACAGCAGAATTAATTCTGATTTTGAGATTCTTGGCCAACAGTTCTCATTTTCTATCTAACTGGAATGGGAAATTTTGATTACATTCAATCAAATTTCATTCAAACTGAGTAATTAAAGACAGGATTCTAAAAAGGCTTGTCCAGTGTACACAACTTTACCACCCACGTACAAAAAGCAGCAACACAGTAATTTATTCTGATAATTGAATAATAGCGCAGGGACAAACCAGGGACCACCGAGTCAGAGCCAGTTCAAGTGCTCACGAAAAGGAGCAGGGCACAGGAGTACTGCTGGTCCTTCAAGCACCCACAGATAATTTAACAAAAGGCTTCAAACTAATTAGCAATCTGGAATGCTTTCTTCCCATTTCCAAGGCCAGGACTAACTATGCAGGCAGAGCTGATTCATGTGATCTAAAAGCTTCACAACCCTGCCTGGACAGCTCTGGACAACCCTGCCTGGACACCTCTGAGCTTTTACACACAGTAATAACCTCTGTTGGCATCCCTACAGTACAACACAGGTATGAACACTACTGCTTCCAAACACACCCTGTGTTTTGATAGGGCTTCCACACCTCTGTCTTTGCCAGGACAAAAGGTGGTTGCTTCCATCGCCTGGATTTGACTGCCAACAGCAGAGTCAAACAGATTTTGCATCTGCCTGTAGCTATCAAGCCAGAATTACTTATCCCTTGCACAAGAACTATGCAACACTCAAATCTGACAGATGAGTATGCAAATGAGGAGGAAGGAAAAGTGGGGGAACTCTAACATACACAAAACCAAACAGTTGTAGCAAACAGGTAGCAAAACATGACAGGTAAAAAGCAGTAACAAATAACTACATAAAACAAAGAAAGACAGGGAAAGATGCTGGACTTCATAATCAAAATAAACAGTCAGTCTCATAGAATGAAAAAGTAGACAGAGGCTTAGAGGAAAAAATACAGTAAGTAGAATTAGTCAAATACTACTCAACATAATGTAAAAATAGTTTCATTGATGCTAACTGAATTTTTTTTGTTAATACTGTGTATCTTTAAAACATTGGAAGCTTTCCAGCAAAAGTCTCATTACAACAGAATCTGTCAAACCACTCCTGTGACTTCTTCCTACTATTTGATGAGCTTCATCAATTAAATGTATATATATGTAAACAAGCTCAGACCATCAAATATGCTGAGCCTACAAGTTAAATTCTCAGACACAGTAAGATCAGGACACAGCCTCTGTTGGAATAAAGCTCACCTTGTCCTTTCTAATAGGCTTATTCTAAAGGCTGGCAAGTGCCACAGATGTGTGTTTCTAAGACCTGCAAGCTGACAAAAGTAGCTGCTTACCTACTATCGGTGTCCAGACCTACAAAATCCTTCTTCTCAAAAGGAACACAGAGGAGGGGGATCTTGTCTCCAGATTTATCAGTGGCTCTATCAAGCCGCTTTGACTCCAGCACTATGAAGAGGGACTCAATAAAATCTTCTATTCTCTTCTCCACAGTTTCACACTCATCATAACTGGGATAAAATGCCACATCCGTGCGGGGCTGCTCTGCAATCTCTCCTTGAAGCCCAAAGACAAACAACCGGGAATCATAGAGAGTAGAGCCATACATTTCCTTCTGAAGATGGAATTTTTCAAAAATCTGAGGCCATTCCTTGGCAGAAGAACATTCCGTGATAGTGATCAGCCCCACGACTTTGCGGTGTGTCTGAAAATCCCCCCACTCGTTGTTCTCTGGGGGATAATGGTGCCTGTATCGGATGTAGAGCACTCGCTGCGAGTCACGCACGTTAACTTGGCTCACAGCTGAAATCCGCTTGTAGATCCTGAAAAAGCTCTCTTCAGGTACAATGCCAATGGGCTGAACCACGACCAGGAGGGTCTGATGATCCTCAGCACATTGCATGTAGTCAGGAACACTCATTTTGCATCAACTGCACGCTAGTGAAAGAAAAACGCGTATTATTTCTTAACATTCAGAAGTACACGGGGTTGCTGTATCAAACAGATGCTAAACACTTCTCCATCCTGAATATATGTGCTGCGATACTAATATTTGCTTCACCATTTTATTCAATCTTCAACATGTAGCTTACTGATGTTACACTGTGCACAAGGAGTACTTTTAGTTACCTATCAAACAAAAATCTGTAAATTAGGGTTTTCCAACTGAACCTCACTCCCTGTACAGCTACACGAGCCAGTTCACACATGGGGCAGCAGAGTCTCTACCACAACCACTGGGAAGAAATACCAGCTCAGAAGAGCCTGTCAGATTCAGGCTCTTCAGTCCCATTTTCTTGGGGAAATATGGAAAATTGTGTGGAGTGAGATGTAAACAGGCACCAAATTGGGATCACCAAACTTTACACAGCTGTCAGTGCTCGTGCATGGTCAAGCAGAGGAAAATCAGGGCCAGAACACCTATTTTTGAAGAAAAGTGGAATCTTGCTTTCTCAAAACACACATAGGTAAGGACTAGGCAATGTTTTCTGCCTTTACATTTAAGTATTTAGAATTCCTTTTCTCCTGAGCTCTCTAAAACTGATTACTGTACTGCAGCTGGGTCTTGAACGAAGATGCACATCCCTGAGTCCTTTCATGTCCTGGACCCCACGGATCGCTTGGTGAATTTCAGCTCCAAAGCACACCCTGAACCGTAAATATCACCAAAAAATACAAACAAACCAGTTCTCCGCAAAACCAAACACATGGACAAAACAAAACAAAAACAGCCCAGCTTAGACTTGACAACATCGGTATTACAAGCCGAACAGTGAGTTCCGAGCCCACGGGGGCACAGACAGGCAGCTGCCTTGAAGAAAAGGGCTCCTCAGAACTATGGACTGTACCTCCCCTCTCCCACGGCACTGCCCGCGGTCTGCCCAGCAGCCGCAGTCCCAGCGTGCAGCCCCATTCCCAGCGTGCAGCCCCATTCCCAGGGTGCAGCCCCATTCCCAGGGAAGCAGCACCGTCCTGGCACTTCCCCCCGGCAGGGGCCGCAGCGGGCGGGCAGGGGGCGAATGGCAGCTCCCGCTCTTCCCTGTCCCCGGGCATATCCCGCGCTGGGCCCGCCAAGTTTAGCATGGAAAAGGAATAAACTGCAAAAAGAGCCAAGCGTAGCAGAGGCGCACACCCCTCGGGCAGCGAAAGGCGCAGGGCAGCTGCTTTGGGTAACCGCGGAAGGGGCACTGACAGCCCGGGCAGGAGCCGGTCTTTGGGCAGCGGGGACGGGCAGTAATGGGGGACGGGACACTCACAGCGAGGACAGGAACCGCTCTAGGACGGGGGGACGGGGCACTCACAGCCAGGACAGGAACCGCTCTAGGACGGGGGGACGGGGCACTCACAGCCAGGACAGGAACCGCTCTAGGACGGGGGGACGCGGCACTCACAGCGAGGACAGGAACCGCTCTAGGACGGGGGGACGGGG